>NC_134484.1:135237508-135240008 GCF_040206685.1 Ascaphus truei | reverse complement strand
GTGTCTGTCTGAGAGAGAGAGTGTCTGAGAGAGGAGTGTCTGTCTGAGAGAGAGAGAGTGTCTGAGAGAGAGAGAGAGCGTGTCTGTCTGAGAGAGAGAGAGTGCTGTCTGAGAGAGAGAGAGTGTGTCTGAGAGAGAGAGTGTGTCTGAGAGAGAGAGTGTGTGTGTCTGAGAGAGAGTGTGTGTCTGAGAGAGAGTGTGTGTCTGAGAGAGAGTGTGTGTCTGAGAGAGAGTGTGTGTCTGAGAGAGAGTGTGTGTCTGAGAGAGTGTGTGTCTGAGAGAGAGAGAGAGAGTGTGTCAGAGAGAGAGAGAGAGAAAGTGTCTGAGAGAGAGGAGTGTCTGCCTGAGAGAGAGAGTGTCTGTCTGAGAGAGAGAGTGTCTGGTCTGAGAGAGATAGTGTCTGTCTGAGAGAGAGAGTGTTTGTCTGAGAGAGAGTGTCTGTCTGAGAGAGAGAGTGTCCTCTGAGAGAGAGTGTCTGTCTGAGAGAGAGAGTGTCTGTCTGAGAGAGTGTTTGTCTGAGAGAGAGAATGTCTGCCTGAGAGAGAGAGGGTCTGTCTGAGAGAGAGAGTGTCTGTCTGAGAGAGAGAGTGTCTGTCTGAGGAGAGAGTGTCTGTCTGAGAGAGAGTGTCTGTCTGAGAGAGAGAGTGTCTGTCTGAGAGAGAGAGTGTCTGTCTGAGAGAGAGTGTCTGTCTGAGAGAAAGAGTGTCTCTGAAAGAGGGAGTGTCCGTGAGAGAGAGGTGTCTGTCTGAGAGAGAGAGAGTGTCTGTCTGAGAGAGAGAGTGTCTGAGAGAGAGAGTGTCTGTCTGAGAGAGAGAGAGTGTCTGAGAGAGAGAGAGCGTGTCTGTCTGAGAGAGAGAGAGTGTCTGTCTGAGAGAGAGAGAGTGTGTCTGAGAGAGAGAGTGTGTCTGAGAGAGAGAGTGTGTGTCTGAGACGAAGTGTGTGTCTGAGAGAGAGTGTGTGTCTGAGAGAGAGTGTGTGTCTGAGAGAGAGTGTGTGTCTGAGAGAGAGTGTGTGTCTGAGAGAGTGTGTGTCTGAGAGAGAGAGAGAGAGAGAGAGAGAGAGAAAGAGAGTGTGTCTGAGAGAGAGAGTGTGTCTGAGAGAGAGAGAGTGTGTCTTTGAGAGAGAGAGAGAGAGAGAGAGTGTGTCTGAGAGAGAGTGTGTCTGACAGAGAGAGAAGAGAGTGTGTCTGAGAGAGTGTGTGTCTGAGAGAGAGAGTGTGTATGAGAGAGTGTGGTCTGAGAGAGAGAGAGAGTGTGTCTGAGAGAGAGAGAGAGTGTGTCTGAGAGAGAGAGAGAGAGAGAGAGAGAGTGTCTGAGAGAGAGAGAGAGAGTGTGTCTGGAGAGAGAGGAGAGAGAGAGAGAGTGTGTCTGGAGAGAGGAGTGTGTGTCTGAGAGAGAGAGAGTGAGAGAGTGTCTGAGAGAGAGAGTCTGAGAGAGAGAGAGAGTGTGTCTGAGAGAGAGAGAGAGAGGAGAGAGAGAGAGAGAGAGAGTGTGTCTGAGAGAGAGAGTGAGAGTGTGTCTGAGAGAGAGAGTGTCTGAGAGAGAGAGAGAGAGAGAGAGAGAGAGAGTGTCTTAGAGAGAGAGAATTGTCTGAGAGAGAGAGTGTCAGAGAGAGAGAGAGTGTGTGTGTCTGAGAGAGAGAGAGAGAGAGAGAGAGAGAGAGAGAGAGAGAGTCTGTCTGAGAGAGATAGTGTGTGTCTGAGAGAGAGAGAGAGTGTGTGTCAGAGAGAGAGAGAGAGAGAGAGAAGTGTCTGAGAGAGAGAGTGTCTGAGAGAGAGAGAGTGTCTGAGAGAGAGAGAGAGAGAGAGTGTGTCTGAGAGAGAGAGAGAGAGAGAGAGAGAGAGAGAGACAGAGAGAGTCTGAGAGAGAGAGAGAGAGAGAGAGAGAGAGAGAGTGAGTGTGTCTGAGGAGAGAGAGAGAGAGGAGAGGGGGTGGGTCAGAGAGAGATAGAGAGAGAGAGAGAGAGAGAGAGAGAGTCTGAGAGAGAGAGAGAGAGAGAGTGTCTGAGAGAAAGAGAGAGAGAGTGTGTGTCAGAAAGAGAGAGAGCGAGTGTGTCTGAGAGAGAGCGAGTGTGTCTGAGAGAGAGAGAGTGTCTGAGAGAGAGAGATAGTGTCTGAGAGAGAGAGTGTCTGAGAGAGAGAGAGAGTGTCTGAGAGAGAGAGAGTGTCTGAGAGAGAGAGAGTGTCTGAGAGAGAGTGTCTGATGAGAGAGAGTGTCTGAGAGAGAGAGAGTGTCTGAGAGAGAGCGAGTGTCTGAGAGAGAGAGTGTCTGAGAGAGGAGAGTGTCTGAGAGAGAGAGAAGTGTCTGAGAGAGAGAGAGTCTTGAGAGAGAGAGAGTGTCTGTGAGAGAGAGAAGTGTTCTGAGAGAGAGAGAGTGTCTGAGAGAGAGAGTGTCTGAGAGAGACAGAGTTTGTCTGAGAGAGAGAGAGTGTCTGAGAGAGAGAGGAGGAGTGTCTGGAGAGAGAGAGTGTCTGAAGAGATGAGTGAGTGTCTGAGAGAGAG
>NC_134484.1:135172690-135232690 GCF_040206685.1 Ascaphus truei | reverse complement strand
TTACTTTGGAATTTTCTTTTTAAATATTATTAATATTGATATCAGGTGAGGTGTTTGGTCTGAGGAAGGGACCTAGTGTCCAGAAACGTTACCTGTGCTGACTCTGATGTACTAATACATTTGGTAGTCTTCTGACACCACCTAAATCTTTTGTGTGCTCCTTCTTTTTTTGTGTATACTTTAATTATTTATGATTGCACTATTCACGTTTTTTAGTGGTGAAGGTTTGATACTCCCGTTATATAGTCTTATTTAAATATTCTTAAAGTTTGTTTCACCATATTTGGGTGTTGTCACCATTTTATTCACTTGATATTAGTTATTATACTGAATATTAAAGTGCCCGGTTCCATCTTTTTTTGTTTGTGTTAATTACCTGCCTGTGATGTTTGTTTGAAGTACTTATAATACATTAATTGTAGCTTTGGCATAAAACATTCTCAGTTCAATCTGCCTAGTGACAAAAAATTTTGATATTGTAATTGGAAAAGAAAGGAACAGTTCCTCCAACTGTGTTTTTTTTTTTAACACCCCATGTTTTACAGGATGGGAACCAGGAGGGGAGGGGGATTCCCATGAGCCAAAAAACAATATATCGCCACCAACAGAAAACAAAATGGCTGACAAATCTCAGGTCAATAGATAGCTGTAACATCATGAGTTGTGGCTTTTTATTGGCTAGTCATTTAAATCCCCTTTAAAAAACAGAAAGTAATATCAGTAACTTTATTAGTAAGTATGTTGGGAAGCGTAAACACCCTGGAGCATAATTAGTGCAGTTCAGCTCTGGAAAACTCCTTAGTTCCAATCTTGTAAAATACATGGAGTCTAGTTAGGGTGGATTGCTCCTTTAATAGTGGATGGATTAAAGCACATAAAAGTCTGAAAAACAGAATCTCTTCAGAAGTTTATTTGGACGGCACTTTCATCTGATATCAACGTGTAGGGATTCTGGGAAATAGTTTTTTCGCATGAAAAAAAATGAATTATACCAATGCCATTACAAATTACAAGCATTGATCACAATGTGTAAAAAGGAGTGGTTCTGTACTAAAATACAAGATTACATGTATAGATTATATAAATTAAGTAATTGAGCTAAAATTGCTGCCTTTTTTCAAAGAAAAAGATCATTCTGTAAATAAAAATGATTGGTTCTTTTTCACTCACATAATCATTTTGTATATGTTGTGCCCAATTTAATAGAATTTCCATTGGAACTGGGTTGACGAAAGCAATCATTTCTTTGTGGGACTTTTCTGACAAAAGGGCTACTGCCCTAAAACGTTGTTGTTTCCTGGCTTAGTTATTCTACTGCTATCTATACTGCTAAATTATGATGATATATTGCCCCCTTTACAAAGGAATTTCCATGATAAAGTATCCTAGCCAATGAAAAATGCAATATTTTACACATTTATTGTCTTCCTATTCTGGCCATATAATCTTCCAGGCAGTGCCAGGAAAATTGGGGGGAGGGGGGGGAGAATCTTGTTTCCCTTCAATTAAACTGGGAGGCTGTTCTATACAAGTTAAGAAAATGGAAATAATAATGAGTAACTTTGCCAGCAATGGAGCAGCGCAATACACAGCTTTTTCATCAGTTCACATTTCTGTATTCCTTATCCCTCACCTCTTTCTTTCACTTTCTTTCACACAAACATGCAATTAAATAAACAACAGTCTCTGTTCCTGGCTCTTGCTCTATAAGCACAAAGTATTTTGTCTTTTAAATACTTTGGATAAATGAAGAAATGTCACAGTTGTTTTTTTATCACTATCAAAAATAAAAATAATAAAAAATACCACATTTAAGCACATTCACATGTCTCAGACAGAACCACAAACCTGCCTTTTCCCACTTTCTCTTAGCATACACTGCTTCCACTGCAGCCAGGGGTTCTGGGTAATGACATGCAATTAAGCACTAACAATGTGTCCCTTTTTGCTTCTTATCCATTATAACATGAATCCCTATAAGGTTAAGCCGGCCGCGTTACACAGCTTTTTGAGCACAGCCTGTGTGAGGATGGTCTAGAGGTCCTGCTACAACCAGACACAAAGTATGTTATGGTGAACAAGTTCTTTGGATTCTCGTGTGGGAGTGAATATTGTCAAGAAGAGTAACAGGAATTTATTTTCAACAATGTAAATGATGGATTTCAGAAGTTGTATTTTACTTAGCGTAAACACATTGTAAATCAATTAGAGAGATGCCATTACTGTTCTTTAAGAGTTCCCTACTGCAGTAATTCTCACCAGGAGCTTCGGTGACCCATAGGGGATCGCGTGTTGTCCTGAACTCAAGTTACTGCATTTAGTAAGGTCTTAGTGTGGGTAGTATAGTTGTCTATTTCAGCAGGAGCTTCCAAAGTCATTCCACAAAATGCTTTTCATCCACAGTGGCAAAAAGCACATTGGAAGCTCCCATAGTAATTGACAGCTACACCACCCATGCTGTCTGCACACACTGAGGTGCACGTTGGGGCTTTGTTAAGCTTTTGTTCCCCACACAAGCTCAGGACATTATATTGCCTGGGATCGGTCAAACGGTATTGTTAGCAATAGTCTGACGAGTAGGCAATAAGATTTATTAATTAGGGGTTCAGCAGGTCGCCTTTGCTGCCGGTCACCTCGCCGCCATTCGCAAAGCATCTCAAACAGCCGCTGCTCCGACTGCATTTGTGAGCGCGGCCATGTGTGTGCACCAGCAGGACACTGAGCACACGAAGCAGCGGCCGTGCGATGTGCCCTGCGGATGGGGAAATCCGAGGACATTTAAGGATGGCGGAAGGCAGCAATGTGACCGGCGGCGAGGTAACCTGCTTTGAGTAGTTCTGGTGGCGGAGCGCCAGTGGCCATTTGGTCGGGGTCAAATATCCGCGGCCGAATGTTCTAGACCGGCTTCCAGTTCCTTTCCTTTCCATTGGTTACAATATATTAATGGGTGTAATTGGCTTTGTGAAATTCACTCATCTGATTAAATGTTGTTGCTTACATGTATAACATGAAAGAACTGTTGTCCCATTAATCACATCCACCAAGCATCCTAATTTTCACCCGCACAATAAACATACACAAAAATATTTAGGACATGAATCTCTCTTAGCCCGTTCATTGAGTCTTAACTATTACATTCCGACATTCTTACTACTAAACATCCCTTTGCACCATCTGTCGTCTACTATCACATCACTTTCTCATATCTTTCACAATAACACGGTCATTTTCTTTACTGGACATAAAAGTAAAGTGGACACTCCCATGCTCTTGTGATGTTTTTTCACACAGATTGGACTAACACATTTTCCCCAACACTTAAATGGAAGCTGTTTGGTCTATAGATTGGCGTATTGAGAGCCTCTGATGCCACTGTAATAGTAATCACAGATATCACTGTTGCCTATTGCCTCTCAAATTATTAATGATGTTTTTTTATGTTTAATGCAGATTAGTCATCATGACAGTTATACACTACCAAAGAATTAACAGAATATTGCATCCAGATCCAAATGTGGGTGTGATTGTCCAACATGTGTACTCAAACGCTATCCTGCACTGTCGTTTATAAAGGGGCAATAAAGATAAAGGAGGTGAGACGGTGGTTTTGGGTGTACAAACTTATGTTCAGCACAGCATGATGTTTTGTGTCAATCATCTATATTTTACTTCTTAAACATGTCGCTGCTATAGGTTCATTTTTTCCCAAGGAGGGACTGCATATTTAAAAAAAGGTTACCATAGTCCTGGTGTTAAAGGATCATGGGCCATATTTACTAACCTGTCTTCTGCCATAAGGCCTTTCCCGGCACTGGAAGACGTATTGACTTTAATATCCTGATGTGTTTCTAAATTACATGGAAAGAAAAACAATTGAGAGGTAGAGTCTAGAAGATTCCTGTAATCTTGTAAAGTTGCTACCTTAATTTGCTTCAGAGATTGAAATTCAGATGTAGTCTGCAAATGGCAATACCTGCATTCTGTGCATTATATATGCTGCATAAACTGGCAGTGATGTGTCAAAATAGGTTTGCTTCTTGATCCAATTATGCAGGATTTACTCATTCTATTTTTAAAAAAAAACATTGTTTTAGCTCCGGACATCTCTTTTGGAATAAGTAATAAGCACTTGTATAAAAATCAAAGGGAAGGACCGTGCTTGCCCAAAATACCCATTCATATTTCAAACTTGATAAAACTGTAATTTTATTTTGATGAACAATCATTAGTTTGTTTTCAAATACAGATGCAACTGCCGGTTTTAGACTGCTTGCCAAGGAAAATCTGTGACCATCTCGCAGTAACTCGTGAGATGATCCACAGCAGGCTGTAATGGCCCATCGGATTAACAAAGGGGGCTCCCCTGCGTTTGAATGGGACCTGCAGCCCAACAGGATTCACACAGCATGAGTCCCATTCAAATGCAGGTACCCCCTCTGTGTTAATACGATGGGCCATTAGTCTGGCTGCAGGAATCTCGCAGCGTGTCATGGGTTTAAGTGCAGAATTCTCAAGGCAAGCAGTCTACAAACGGCAGCTGCAGCTGTATAATCATCAAATCAGACATTGCTTTATGAACACAACTTGTTATTGTAAAGGAACCGACTTTGGTATCCTCAGAAATGTGGCTGTATGCAATTAACCTTGTGTGTAAAAAATCTGAAAAAATAAAGCAAGGTGTCATGATATTATATATGAAAGTAAGAGGGTGTGGCCAGGAAGACATTCCATATGTCCAAGTTTACTAAATATAAAATATTGTGGATCTGGTACGATTCACAAGAACAACAAATATATCTTTGTAACACTTGTGATCAGATAATTTTAATGATGCTGAACAATCCACAAGTGTGAGGGTGCAAAGGTCAGCTATCCATTTGTCTCTCAAATTTAGCATTAACCGCATCAAAAATAATCTATTTGCCTGCAGCAAACTCACCCGAACGAGATGAGGTGGGTTCACAATATTTTAGGAATTATGGGGATAAAGTTATGAGAATGGTTCAATACTCATGCATGTTTTTAATTGAAAAAAAAACCTATTTTATCTCCCCAAGTCTTAAAAATCTTATTAGATATTGATGAGGGGGAGTTCAGGACACACCCCAGAAGGTGGGCTTATTCTGTTTACAAGGCACGGGCATTGAGGATAAAACCATGCATTTGAAATATGAATTTGGAATTTAACGAGGTGTGTTTTTATGCTAATAAAACACTTGAATTCTCATCTTCCATGCTCCAAAGAACTCTTTTGCGAGGAATCTGATATTGTTATGTGGTAGTGTATAGGATTTCTGTTTTTACCGTTATTTTATTCAACTGTCTGCATATATTGTGCTGTATGTTTCCTGTAATATTATTTTTCTGTAACTAACTGCTATACAACTTTTGTATATTAAGTCTAAAATTGAATAAGTACTGCTTTGGACTTTAATAGAACTTTGTGTGATGGCTGCTCATCACGAATCAGGAAGCTGGCCAGCAGGGCTGAGCTAGGGATGCAGAATAACCGACAAGAGCCCAGGGACAGAGTCCTGTTAGAGTATCCGTAGTCGGTAAGCAGGCAGGTCAGGGCTGGCAGCAGTGGTGCAGAGTCCAGGTGACAGGCAAAAGGTTAGGGCAGGTGGCAGTGGTGCAGCGTCAAGGCGACAGGCAAAAGGTCAGGGCAGGCGGAAAGCAGCGAGGTCGGGGTCACGGTCCGGGGTCAGCAACAAAAGAATCCAAACAGCAAATGGGAAAGACGTGACAGCGAAGACCAACAGGAGCTGCAAAACTTAGAACCTTGCTCGGCGAATCCCACTAGGAACTGCAGCCTTATATAGCAGGCTGCCAGTAAACAAAATGGCCTAACTGAGCAAAAAGGGCAGGCAACCTGGAAAACTCGAACTGCAGCAAAACCCCGCACGGATCAGGCAGAATCCTTACACTTTGAAGAGCGTAACTGCATTTTCGGACACATTTTGCTACAATAGATTTTTGTGTGCTAATTACATACTTTTCTTAGTAAACAGGAACCAAGGAAACCTAGCGATAAGACTTTTCTTTATCACACTGGTGGTGGCAGAAATGTAAGGCTATATTTGTGACGGATTGAGAGGAGAAATTACTCATTTGATGGACCCTGCAGAGGAGAAGTGTGGGTCAGCTAGATAGCTATGTGTATTAATCCTTGTCACATATACAAATCATGTGCTCACAGGTGAGCCGTCCGTGACAGCCAGGTTAACATTTTACTGATAAATTATTAATAACTATGTTGTCGTCAGCACAGTCTCATGACTGAAACTAGAGATTCTCTTATCATAAACTAACACTAAATAGTACTAATTGTGATATCTGTTTCTGCAACCATGAAGTGACGTAATGTGTACTTCTCAACTATTGTATAAAGTATAACTTATATATTTACAATACATAATCAGTATATTAGTAAACAAAAGTAAATATGTTATCTTTCTTTGAGTATTCTTTATCTTACCTTCTCATTCCTGTTTACTAAACACAACCTCCCCCCCACACACACATGCGCGCTCAATTAACCCCCACCACAAACAATACATACTGTACACAAATCCCCCCAATACCCACATAATCCCTCCCCCAATGCCTACACAATTCCTCCCTTCCCAAACAATCCACCACACAATCCCCTCACAATACTTTCACAATAACCCCCTTTTCCCTCAATAACCACACAACCCCCCTCCACATAATACACACACAATCCCCCCAATACACACACAACTCTCCCCCAAACAATACACACACAATACACACACAACCCCCCCCCCCCAATTCCTTCTGCCACCCCAAAATACCCCACCACACAATAACCACAGAAACTCCCTTACCAATTACCCCATAACCCCCAATACCCACACAATTCCCTTTCCTCCCCGATACCCTAACAATTTCTCCTCTCCTCACAAAAAAAACACACAATCTTTGGGGGGGATGCTGGAGTTGGGCCCGAGTTCTGGTGCGGGCCAGCTAAGGAGGAAGGCCCTGCAGCAGTGCAGCTGGGGAGAGCTGGGGCAAACAAGCTGAGACCAACTACCAGTGCCAGCCGGGCCCCCCGCAGTCACCGGGTCCTGTCTCCCGGATCCTATACAGGTTTAATCTATATAGGGGCATCTACATCAAGTGCTGGTACCGATTATCAGAATATGAGTTAATGCGATAATATGTACCGTCACTTGATGCATGTGCTTTATATATTTAGTATCTTACCCCTTGAGCATGTCATTGTTCTTCCAAACCATTGTGTTACAAATGAGGATTTTCTTAATATCTAGCATCTGAGGTTGCCATGGCAAACAGCACTGGACTCTGGGAGAGCTCACATCCTGGACGCCTAATATTTAAAACACCTATATCTCCTGAACAAAGCATTATGGGCCTCATGCAGAGAGCAGCGAATTTTCAATGTGGAGAGTTTAAAAAAAAGTAGCTTTTTTGGTGAGTTTTATTCTCCATATGCAGAAATGTGCGAATTCTGCAATGTTTGGCATTAATGCGTGTGGCGAGTTAGAATTGGAGAGATGCGCGCTGCAGAAATGTGTTAAAAAAAAATCGCGCATTTTTTTCCCCCTTTCCTATAGGCGGCGAGCTCCATGTAATTGCCAACTTTTCTTGGCGAGGCAAATACTAGCAAATCGCGCCATTTTCTTGGCGCGAACAGCCGCTAGATGCCGTTCGCAGCTCTCTGCATTAGGATATTTTTAAAACTGGCGAGAAGTAGGTTCTCGCCAGCCGCGCGGCGAGATTTTGAAAACGAAAAAAAAAAATGGCGCGTTTTCCGTAACTCGCCATTTTCGGCAGTTTTCTGCGCGAATTTCCCCAAAAAATGGCGAGATTTGAAATAGCGCTGCTCTCTGCATGAGGCCCTATATTTTTTAAATAAAAACTGCTTCATAAAGGGAAAGACAAATAAAAGAATAATGCAAAAAAAAAAACAGCAATCAGAACAGTTGATTGTCCTAGCATTTCCACTTATCTAATTTTTTCATATTTCTGTTTTGCTGGTAGAAAGTAAGTTATCACCCCTTTTATGTGTAACCCCTCCTAATTCTACCCCAAGA
Organism: Ascaphus truei; assembly: GCF_040206685.1. Classification (NCBI taxonomy): domain Eukaryota; kingdom Metazoa; phylum Chordata; class Amphibia; order Anura; family Ascaphidae; genus Ascaphus; species Ascaphus truei. The sequence goes on along the minus strand of NC_134484.1, from coordinate 135,224,609 downwards.
CTGACACATGTTGCTGAGGTGGGGGCCTGAGTCCTCTAGTTCTGGGTAATATGCCACACATGGCTCTTGGACAGACAACGGGAGACAGACTACAATAATGTTTATAATATAACCATATTTATATAGTATGGATGAATACTCCGGTACCTTGTGATCACTGCATTCATTACATAACACATCAACATAACATGCCCCATAAAGATAAGTGTAGCAGGCCTGTACTTCGCAAAAAGCTTCAGCACCAATTTAGCTGAACGCCGTTGAGGCTCCCCTCTGACGGTCCTCGTTCCTCACTTAGGTGATCCTCTGGACTTCCCTGCACGATTTGCTGTTCTCCCTCCAGTCAGTGCCCGCTCTCTCCAGTGGAACATAGACTGGCCATGGGTCACTCGCAATCATTCCTGAAATCTCTCATGCAGATCTCCCTTCATGTGCTCTGCCAACCCCTATTAAAGGCTCCCTCCTTAGTTGCACCTCTCCACAGCCTTTGCTATTGGCTGATCCTATGTCCATCATCAGGTCAAATGACCATGGCACACTGGAAAGGAACCTGACAGTGGGCATGGTGAGTCGGTTGCCCACATCATACAGAGGGTTACATATGTTTATATTAGTATATACAAATAAATCCCAAAAAGCATGTATTCTTAGTAAACTGATCTTTACATATGATAAATTGCATATTTGACGGTGCTTTTATAGGAGGTGCTCACTTGCTTGTAGACTCCTGTATCTCACATTGTCAGAGGAACTAAAGTCTACTGTACCGATGTGCCCAATGTTGGTGGGTCTGTGCGGTCCCCCTTTGCAAAGTACGTGCAGAAATATCCAACCAGAGAAGAACTAATATTTGGAGGACTCAAAATGTATATATAAAATGTTGCAAAATAATTATACAACTATTTATATTATGCATATGTAAAACATTTATTAAAATTATTAAAAAATTCATCAGAGAATTTCAAAAGATATAAAAACATTTTTTACAACTATGTTTAATTTTCAAAGTTCGGCAGACTAAAAAAGCATTCATGTCAAATTACACATTTAATCCAGGGGGTTGTACAGTGTGCAGTTGATTAATCAAAAATGATTCTCTCTTTGATAGATCTATAACTCTATTGCCCCCTCTCAAGTTATGTTGAATTTAGGTATTGAACAAGTTAGTTTGGCATGATCTAACCTTCATAAATCCATGCTGACTATTTCTAATGATTTTGTTTTCCATTAGGTATTCCTGAATATTATCACGTAGTAAACCTTCAAGTAGTTTCCCCACTATTGAAGTCAGACTTACAGGTCTGTAATTCCCCGGTTGTGATCTGGCTCCCTTTTTAAATATAGGCACCACATCTGCTTTACACCAATCTTGTGGTACTTAGCCTGTGGAAATGGAGTCCTTGAATATTAAATATAATGGTTTGACTATTACTGAAATTAACTCCTTGAGAACTCTTGGATGTATACCATCGGGGCCAGGTGCCTTATTTACTTTAATTTTTTCAAGCCGCTTATGAACTTCTTCCTCAGTTAACCAATTGTTCATTATTATGGAGGTGTGGCTTGCTCCTGCAGCACTACTATTGAAATTGATTCTTCCCTGGTAAACACAGAGGCAAAGAATGTGTTTAATACCTCTGCTTTATCCTTATTTCCAATAATCTGCCTACCCATCTCACACTGAAAGGGTCCTATATTTTCTTTTCTCGTTTTTTTGTTATTAAGGTACTTAAAGAACTTTTCAGTGTTGATCTTACTTTCTATTGAAATCCTTTTTTCATTATCCATTTTTGCAAATTTGATAGCCTTTTTGCAATTTTTGTTACATTGCTTATAATTCTGATACGATGTCTCCGTCCCTTCTGATTTAAAGAATCTAAACGCCCTCCTCTTCTTGTACATTTCCTCCCCTACCTGTTTATTTAGCCACATTCGTTTTAACTTATTTCTTTTATTCTTATTACCCAAGGGTATATACTGATAAGTGTGCTTTTCTAACAATGTTTTAAAGACTGCCCATTTATCTTCTACATTTTTCCATGCAAAAACATCATCCCAATGTATTACTTGTAGATTAGACCTCAGTTTATTAAAATCTGCTTTTCTAAAGTTTAAGGTCTTTGTTGAACCTAAGTAATCTGTTTTTTGATAATGTATTTCAAAAGAGATCATGTTTTGATCATTGTTACCCAAATGTTCCAGGACTTGGATATTAGTTATTACTTCTACATTATTTGATATTACCAAATCCAGTATTGCCCCTCTCCTCGTTGGTTCCTCAATAATTTGGGTCATATAATTGTCTTTAAGCACCCCCAAAAACCTGTTTCCTTTTGTTGTAATGCTAATCTCATTGCCCCAGTCTATGTCTGGAAAATTAAAATCACCCATTATGCAAACATGACCCAGTTTTGATGCCTTCTCCATTTGCAAAAGTATTTTAGTTTACTCAATCTCACGATATTTGGTGGTTTATAGCATATCCCTACAAACATTTTCTTTATACTTTTACACTGGCGACACACTTTATTTGAGCTCGGCTAGTCCCACGAATTCGGGTATACCCGGGTGTATTGAGGTTTGTGACTGTTTTCTGCCCGAGTGCATTGAGGTATTTTTCAGGCAGGGATTTAAGCATTTTATTCCCACTGGCTGCAATACTGCACAGTATATATATATATACATACTGCATTACAATTCATGAATTTATGCCATCTGGTAGACACGCGAAGCATTGCAGCCTATTAAATCCTAATCATTATCATTTAACAGATCAGCCGCCCGTCAGCCAGGCATGAACCCAGGCTGGGAAGGCAAACGCAACGGGGCTTGTCAGAGGTGAGGAGCGGCGCATTCCAGGTATCTGCCAGGTACATACTGGGTATTTGCTCGAATAAAGTGTGTCGGTGCAGTACCTCCACTGCTAATTTCTATCCATAAGGTCTCTACATTTTCATCATTCCCTTCGTAAACATCTTCCCTTATTATAGGCTTTAGATCCGGTTTAACATATAAACATACTCCACCTCCTCTTCTATTTGCTCGATCCTTCCGAAAAAGGGAATAACTCTCTAAATTAACTGCCCAGTCATGAGTTTGATCCCACCATGTTTCAGTGATACCTATGATATCATACTGCTCCCTTGCAGCTATTAATTCAAGCTCTCCCATTTTATCTGTCAGGCTTCTTGCATTAGCAAGCATGCATTTCCGTTTTTTTCAGCCTTTACTATTATCTTATCTGCTCCTTCCTTTCTGCGCCAACTTGGTTTAGTCTTTAGAAGTTTTCTAGTATCTCTATGTACTATTGGTGTCACACTGCTTGTCAAACTCACACTTGCTCATATTCTACCTCCAAAACCGCTTGTTTCCTCTTCTATTGTATTTAATTCGTTATCTGTTTCATTTCCCTCCCCCCTCCATCCTAGTTTAAACTCTCCTCCAACCTTTTTAGCATTCTCCCCCCTAGCACAGAAGATCCCTATCATTGAGGTGCAATCCGTCCCTAGAATATAGATGGCACCTCTCAGAAAAGAAGTCCCAGTGCTGTAAAAACCAAAAACCCTCCGTCCTACACCACTTTTATAGCCATACATTAACCTCCCTAATCTCTCACTGTCTCCCTGAAGTAGCACATGACCCTGGTAGTATTTCAGAAAATACTACCTTGGAGGTCCTTGCCTTAAGCTTTTAGCCTAGATCCCTGAAATAAGTTTTAGGACCCTCCATCTTCCTCTAACTTTGTCATTGGTGCCAACATGTACCAAGACCGCCGGGTCAATCCCAGCCCCCCCCCCCCCCCCAACAATCTGTCTACCCGATCCGCAATGTGCTGAGCCCGAGCACCCGGGAGCAACAAACTGTTCGGTTCATGCGGTCATGGCAGCAGATTGCCCTATCTACCTTCCTAATAATGGAGTACCCTACCACCACAATCTTTCTTGGTATCTGAGCATCCTGAGTCCCCTCTGTGCTGGAGGAACTATTCCCCTGGCTGCTAGAGGAATCAGTCTCCCCATTGATCCATTGATGTTAAATACAACCCCCACCCCCTTCCGGATCGGATCAGACAACTCACACTATTTCAATTTCAGTACAGTACTTTATTCATTGAAGTGTTTGCGGCCTTACTACATACCGTTAGCAAGTCCTTAATGCTCAATCAGAATGGGCAAAACACTGTTAAGGAGGTCTATATATTTGTTGCATCGTTCTACAAAAGGATTATTTTCCCAGGACTATAATATGCCGTTTTCTAGTTCCTCCTTCTTAGCGGGCTTCACGATGTTCCGCAAGTGATGTTTCATCTCATGCCACACCAGTTGTATGTGGTTCCAACTGGCTGACCTGCAATGTCAGGGCAGAAAACAGCGCTGTAAGGGCAAAGAAGAGAATCAATTGCAGGGCATAGCGGGGAAATACTGAAATGTGATGAATGCCTGTATCAATCAGTCCCTGCTGCAGCATAGGTGGCTCAATCAGTGACTTACTGTAGTCTTATACTGAGCCTCTGATTGAGCCACCTGTGTTGAAGCAAGGATATCATGAAAACCTGACCTGTTGGGGGGGTTTGAGCACAGCCAGCAGAGAATACTGTACAATCTCAATGCTACACTTTATCAATGTATTCATTTATATCCACCATCTCAATATCCATTGATGTTAAATATAACCCCCCACCCCCCCCCCGCCACCCCCCTCCGGATCGGATCAGACAACTATACTATTTAAATTTCAGTACAGTACTTTATTCATTGAAGTGTTTGTGGCCTTACTACATGCCGTTAGCAAGACCTTGACGCTCAATCAGAACAGGCAAAACACTGTTAAGGTGGTCTATATATTTGTTGCATCGTTCAACAGAAAGATGTTTTCCCCAGAACTGAAACATGCTGTCTACTAGTTTCTCCTTGTTAGCGGGCTTCACGATTTTCCACAGGTGATGTTTCATCTCATGCTACACCAGTTCTATGGGGTCCAAATCGGGTGATCTGCAATGTCAGGGAAGAAAACAGCGATGTAAGGGCAAAGATCAAACCCGTTAAAAACAATGACAAATAGTTACAATACAGCACACACTCAGGCAGTGTTTTTACCCAGTTGATACCGCGTGATAGAATATGGTCAGAGAGGCAGTATGTTTTGGGTCATTATCCTGGAAGAACCGGTGACCAGATGGGAATGTAGCCATAATATATTCAACTATAGGGTCGATAACCTCTTGTTGAAAAAACTTTTTTCCATGATGCCTGTACAGAGATCACCAAAAAAAATGAATGTACATTACAAATCTAAGAAAATTAACTTTTAACAAAAACGAAAATCGAGGACTTGCTGTCAAATATTACAATGGGCCCTCTTCCAAGTCTAGAGATATCACCCCACACATGGACCTTCAGTGGGTGCTTGGGACGAGGCTTCAAGGATAGCTGATTTTTTTTGTAGAAGGCAAAAGTGCAAAATCTTTTCAGGGCCACTGACGTTTCATCCGAAAATATTGCATCCTGAAACATTTTCCCACTATCGATCCATGCTTGCGCTTGCACTACTCTCTTAATCTTGTATGGCTCCCTTATCATTGGATACACTCTGTAATGAGAAGATAGAATTGTACAGGCACAGTCTGGGCAATTGGGCATACTGAACAACAATATTGCATTATACAATATTACAATAAAACACTTTACTTGATACGTCTATACTTCCAGGCCAATTCGCGTCTCATTCTCTTTATGCTGAATTCAGATATTGTCAGGTTATGATCCTTCAGCAGAAGCTCTCTAACATCTGCCGCACAGCGTTCATCATTTGCGTTGCTAAGGTCATCCACAACCCGCTTTGCCACCCTATGGTAGTAACAAAATGTGAATGATTAACGAGTACTGTAAATAAAGTACAGAACTACGGTAAAAAATTTTTTAAACATGGAGAACACTCCCTTTGCACATACAGTGGTGTGAAAAATAAAGTACACCCTCTTTGAATTCTATGGTTTTACATATCAGGAAATAATAACAATCATCCTTAGCAGGTCTTAAAATTAGGTAAATACCACCTCAGATGAACAACACGTGACATATTACACCGTGTCATGATTTATTTAACAAAAATGCTCAGAGAAATTGCAAAAAACCCAAGAGTTACATCTCAGACTCTACAGGCCTCAGTTAGCATGTGACAATACAATTAGAAAAAGACTGAACAAGTATGGTTTATTTGGAAGGGTTGCCAGGAGAAAGCCTCTTCTCTCTAAAAAGAACATGGCAGCTCGGCTTAGGTTTGCAAAGTTGCATCTGAAAAAACCACAAGACTTCTGAAACAATGTCCTTTGGACAGAGGAAACCAAAGTGGAGATGTTTGACTATAATGCACTGCGCCACGTTTGGTGAAAACCAAACACAGCATATCAGCACAAACACCTCATACCAACTGTCAAGCACGGTGGTGGAGGGGTGATGATTTGGGCTTGTTTTGCAGCCACAGGACCTGGGAACCTTGCAGTCATTGAGTCGACCATGAACTCCTCTGTATACCAAAGTATTCTAGAGTCAAATGTGAGGCCATCTGTCCGACAGCTAAAGCTTGGCCGAAATTGGATCATGCAACAGGACAATGATCCCAAGCACACCAGCAAATCTACAACAGAATAGCTGAAAAAGAAAAGAATCAAGGTGTTGCAATGGCCCAGTCAAAGTCCAGACCTCAACCCGATTGAAATGCTGTGGCTGGACCTTAAGAAAGCTGTGCATAAACAAATGCCCGCAAACCTCAATGAACTGAAGCAACGTTGTAACGAAGAGTGGGCCAAAATTCCTCCACAACAATTACTTCAAGTTATTGCTGTTAAGGTGGTAATACAAGCTATTGAATCATAAGGTATACTTAGTTTTTCACACATGGCGTTTCCATTTTGGATTTATTTTTGTTAAATAAATCATGACACGGTGTAATATGTCATGTGTTGTTGTTCATCTGAGGTTGTATTTACCTAATTTTAAGACCTCCTAAGAAACAGATGATTGTTATTATATCCTGATATGTAAAACCATAGAATTCAAAGAGGGTGTACTTTCTTTTTCACACCACTGTACTGTATTGTACAGTACAGACCCATGCAAAGAAGACTGCCTGGGCACATACTGTACTTAAAAAGAAAAATCAGGGGAGCGTCCGTTTTCGTTTTTTGCTAAACATGACGCTCCCCTGGTTTTTCGTTTTTTGCTTTGAGTGTTGACCTGGGAACTAGTCCGTGAAGGGTTTGAGTGTCTTTGTTCTTATTTGATTGCACGGGTATATTGATTTAACTATCACTGTTAGTTATCACTGTTACTGCACTGTTGCACCTAAATAGAGTGTTTGAGCGCCATTTAGTATTTTTTTGTATACACATACTGTACTTACCCATGCATAGAAGACTCTCTGTGCACATACTGTACTTACCTATGCATAAGACTGCCTGTGCACATACTGTTCTTATCCATGCATAGAAGACTGCCTGTGCACATACTGTACTTACACATGCATAGAAGGCTACCTTTGCACATACATACAGTATCCATGCATAGAAGACTGCCTGTGCACATACATACAGTACCCATGCATAGAAGACTGCCTGTGCACATACATACCCATGCATAGAAGACTGCCTGTGCACATACATACAGTACCCATGCATAGAAGACTGCCTGTGCACATACATACATACCCATGCATAGAAGACTGCCTCTGCACATACATACCCATGCATAGAAGACTGCCTGTCCACATATATTCAAGAGGCAAAAAGATAGTGGAATAAAATAAACTCAGTAGTACTGTCCAGAACAAAGTCTGTCACGGGAGACCAGCACTTTTAACACCTTTGATATTTCTGGGATCATTCAAGAGGCAAAACAAGTGCAATAAAATGGGAGTTTATTCAGGTAAACCCGCGTACACACAATGAATATACAAAATACATACAGTATATACTGTATATATACACACATACTGTATATATACAAATCTGTGTGATATCGGATTGTGCACACATGAACAGGAGTAAGTGAAAGGAGAGGTTGAGCCTCCTGTGCTGAAGCAGGGATAACCCTGGGGGTGGGAACTCTTGTGGAAGCCTTTAAAGCTGCAGTTCAGTCTTTTTTTTTTTTTTACTTCAATAGTTTCATGTGGGAAATCTCTAATTACCTAAAGAACTGCATAGCTGCCGGTCAATTCGTTCTCCGTCTATTGATCGGCAAAGTTTGGCGACATCTTTAAATATGGGGAATGTAAATCGTTGCTATAGAAACAAGCATGCTTGTTAAAATAGAATACAAGAAAATTGGTCTTTCAAAGTAGTTTTTTCTAAAACAGAAAATGCTAAAAGTATTTTTTCTTACGACAGAACTGATTTATTAAAAAAACACACATGCAGGATATTGCCTGAACTGCCGCTTTAAAAACAAATGGTTCTGTGTGGTCTATCAAATTAGATTTTTAAGACAAAAACTCGTGATTGCCGACTCGAGTTTCCAGACGATGCCAAATTTCATTTTCTACCTGCCTTCTGGCCACTGTTAACCAGGTTAAATCGCGGATAACTTGTGGAAATTTTGGTCGGAATTTCGCCAAAGGCACAGGCTCGGCTCTGGAAACCGCGCGGTGTAGCGGAAAAACAAACTGTCCACATCTGTATCTCAATTTGCCTGCACTGAGCGAATACAATGCGAGTGAGAAGAATTGAATTATGCTCTTTTCCTTTGCCAGTTTCATCTCTTTGCATTGTTGCACTATATTCCCTTCTCTTTTTTACATATACTGAGGAGTATTTGGGCTCTGGATCCTGTGTTCGTGTAAATTTAAGGCGATTGGAAAAAGTATTTTCAATGCAGCTGCACTATTCCCTGAGGTCACATTGTTTATTATTTATTTGTGGTTACATTTATCCATTCTGTTTATCACTTTATTTTCTAAGAATTTCACTTACGCAGTTTTAATTCACATATTTTTAATTTTAAGTATCATTTGCGCTTGAAGTTCATCATCTTGGTTCCCTATTAATAATAATACTTGCGTGTGAGCTAATGAGCATGCTTACCAACATCTCAAAAATCTTTTTTTAGGGAAATGTTGTAGTCAAGTTAAGGAGATCTCTTTACTATATTGACTAGCATTGTGGTCAGGGATATTTTTCAGGAAAAAGTTAAATATATTTTTTTAATACATAAAACCCCCACTTATTATGATACAATTCCCATCATAAAATGGTTACGTTTTCCAGTGTGTCCACAAGGCTCAATCCTTCATATGGGAAAGTTAGTGTAACCCCTTTTGTTCATTTAAGAAGTTAAGGGCATTAGAGGGTTAACTGTATGGGTTTCTGCAATGTAACGCCCCTCTCTCATCACATGGTACAGAGTGACTAGGCATATACCTAGCCATGGCCACCTTCTAGAAAGTTTAGTCTGTCACCTAGTACAAGATATGATGTATAATTGTAACCACTCCCACATGGTGACCTGTGATGTCACTACATAGAGCTGTAGAAATGCCTAGATTGAAGTTCCCAGGAGGAGAGACAGAGATCGCAGATCTCATTCTATATAGAGTACGTCCTGTCTAAGTGTGAACTATATGTGTAATGATGTATGGTCACCTTTGTTGTTTTACAGTTAGGGAACATGTTTCTTATTTAGGATAGGACCACACTATGAGGGTGAGTTGTTTCTCTGCAAATTATCGGGATACACATGGTACTCCACTGGAGGCTCCTTGAATACGGGCTTTGGAGTATTACAAATGGAGCTGCTCTAGTAACAGGTCCCAGTGGTACATAGGAGAGCCCTATCTGCTAGCCAAGGGACTGCCATACCTAAGACATAACATGGTGACAAGCAATGTGCCTCTTTGGTATGCTTCAGGGGCACCCAAAGATGAAATGTGTCATATCAAATTTAACAATAAAGCTCAGGGGCTAGCTGTCCAATTTTTGCCTGGGGAACAAGCCCAACCAATCCGCCCAAGAATCAGGCAGCCCACACACCATACAGTAGAAGCGTGGATCTGGTGCTCAAACAAACATCTGTCCAATATAAATGTTCGAAGAATAATACAGATTAGGTACCTCCTTCTAATTCCATTGGAAATGTCAATGTCCTTTATGTAGTGAGGGAGAATGGTGCCTAGTGTCTCCCGTGGGTTTAACCCATATAGCCAAGACTGGCACACTAATTCATCTCCCCCATTATGCACAAATCCAGATATAGAATAATTGGAGAAGAACTCACTTTGGAATCTTGTTCAGCCCTGTGAAAAATAGAAGTGTCTGGACCCTCCACAAAATGGCGGACAGCTGCCAATCCCTGATCGTGTCTTATGACTGAATATAGAGATGTTACATCGAGTGTGACCCAGATGTATTGATTGTCCCATCGGACTTCTTTTAGTTGACCCAATAAATCGCCTGAATCCAAGATGAATGAGGGAAGCCTCCTAACAAAAGGCTGTAAGTAGCAATTTACATACCTTGAAAGTCCATCTCCCAAAGATCCAATACTAGAGACTATTGGCCGACCAGGAGGATCGACCAATGTCTATGGATCTTTGGGAGATGGTGGAAGATGGGGATAACAGGGTGAGGGTTGACAATGAATTTAACCTCTTCCCTGGAAAGAACTTCCGTGGCAATTCCCAGATCAACAAGATCTTCATACGTAGGGTCCAAGGGTAGTACAGAGTAGGAAGACAAATCCTCAAGTCGGCGTCATCTCCCTGAAGTAGTCAGCCCTACTTGGGACCACCACGGCACCTCCCATATCCGCATTTTTAATGACTAACAAGGGGTTGTCCTGTAATGACTTTAAAGCAATTCTTTAATCTTTGCTAAGATTGTCACGGTCAAAATGTGAAAAAGAGAACCCTTGTGCTAAGAAACGTAAGTCTCTAATAACTAAAATGTCAAACATTGTCAAAAAATTACCCTTCACATGTGTCGGATAGAAAATACATCTACTTCTCAATCCTGAGTTACACTCAGAAAAGGAAGGGATGAAGGGTTCCCCAGGGGAGCCTCCTTACTCACTCCAGAGGTCCTTCATATCCTTGACCATGCAAAAATCCTTTAATGTACATAATTTCTCTGAAATAGGCGAGTAAGAAGGTGAAGGCGAGGGCCCTAATCCAAAAGAGGATGGTCCAGGATCACCAATATCTTCTGAGTCACACTCCACTAAATCCTCAGGTTTATCAAAAAATCAGGAAAGCCGAGGATACAAACAGACTATATCTGTATGTGTAATGATGTATGGTCACCTTTGTTGTTCTACCGTTAGGGACCATTTCTTTTATTTAGGACAGAGCCACGCTATGCAGGCGAGTCATTTTCCAGCCAATGAGGGAGATACACATGGTACTCCACTGGATGCTCCTTTGAATACGGGCTTCAGAGTATCACAAATAGAGCTGCTCTAGTAACAGGTCCCAGTGGTACATAGGAGAGCGCCATCTGCTAGCCAAGGGACTGCCATACCCAAGACATAAAATGGTGACAAGCAATGTGCCTCTGGTATGCCGCAGGGGCACCCAAAGATGAAGTGTGTCATATCAAATGTAACAATAAATTTTAGCCACGCTGCTCCCACTCTTTGGAACAGCCTTCCTCGTACAGTGCTAGAGGCCTCTAGAACCCTATAAAACCAGCCTTTAGACCTACCTGTTTACCCAGGCATTTAATTAATGAACCACAACCTGTCCGGCATTTAATAACTACAGTACCGTCCCATTCTGTATTGCAGGGGTGCGCAAACTTTTCGGTGTGCACCCCCCTGCCTGCTCTCCCCCCCCTTACCTGGTGTCCGGCGTCTACTGACATCACAACATCATGCGACGCTGCGTTGCCATGGCAACTTGACGTCATGTGACCGGCGGCGGCCTTTGACCATGGCGACGCGTCGAGGGAAGCAGCCAGAGACCAGGTAAGGTAAGTTAAAGGCCACGCATGCGCTCCCTGGCATTTTAAATGTCTTGGGGAAGAGCGCAAGGCCTCTGTAAGTGCCACCCTCCCCCTTCCCCCCCCCAGATAATCTCACACCCCCCCAGTTTGCGCACTCCTGCTGTATTGTATCCTTCCTTGTGTTTGGTCTCTTTTATAACCTTAAAATGTTTTCTTCTTTTTCCCTTTTGAAGTGAAACTTCCTTAGTGGCACCTCATTCGAACTGGGGCAAAAATGGATTGTGGAGACAGAAAGGAAACGGATGTGACGTCAGTGCTGGCAGTTGAGGCCGGGCTGTGTTCTGGCTCAGCCCAACCCCAACACTGACATCACACCCGCTCCACAAATCAGATGCGGCGGCGGCGATAGCCGCCGGCGCCGCTCCTAATGGCCCCCGCTCCCCCCACATGGCCGCAGACATATGCGGCGGCGGCGGCGATAGCCGCCGGCGCCGCTCCTAACGCTACTATACGTCCCAGTGACGTCAGGCGCTGGTGGGGGAACTCCGTCAGCTGTCTGAAGCTGCTCCGGTCCCACCGCTGTTATTCCTCTTATGTCAGAAGCATACAGACTCCTCTGTCACCCTGCAAGTCCCCCTGCCCCTCCTCTGCCGCCGGGCGGGAGACTCCTCTGCCGCGGGGCGGGAGACTCCTTTGCCGCGGGGCTGGACACTCCTCTGTCACCCTGCAAGTCACCCTGCAAGTCCCCCTGCCCCCGGAGCAAACACACTCAAACACACTCACACAAACAAACACACATAATTACATACACATACCTCCGCACTACAGGCTATGCTCAAGATGATAACCCAACGATAACCAAGTCCCCCTGCCCCCGGAGCAAACACTCAAACACACTGACACAAACAAACACATATAATTACATACACATACCTCCGCGGATACACGGGCTGGAGACTCCTCTGCCGCGGGGCGGGAGACTCCCCTGCCGCCGGGCGGGAGACTCAGACAGAGCTCTCCCCGCTGGGCTCACTCGCGTACAGGGGAGCTGTTCAGCTGCCGTCAACCTCTGCGCAGCTCGCGCCGCGCATGCGCAGTAGTCATGGCGACCCTGTCGGATGCCACGCATGCGCAGAAGCGTCTGGCAGCGGCGCCGTTAGGTGATGTGAGGGGGTGAAGGGGGGTGATGTGAAGAGATGAAGGGGGGTGATGTAAGGAGGTGAAGGGGGGTGATGTGAGGGGCAGGGGGTGATGTGAGGTGCAGGGGGGGGCAGGGGGTGATGTGAGGTGCAGGGGGGTGCAGGGGGTGATCGGAGGTGCAGGGGGTGAGGGGAGTTGTAGGGGGTGAGGGGAGGTGAGGAGGTGAAGGGGGGTGATGTGAGGGGGTGAAGGGGGGTGATGTGAGGTGCCGGGGGGTGATGTGAGGTGAGGAGGTGTAGGGGGTTAATGTGAGGTGAGGAGGTGTAGGGGGTTAATGTGAGGTGCCGGGGGGTGATGTGAGGTGCAGGGGGGTGATGTGAGGTGCAGGGGGGTGATGTGAGGTGCAGGGGGTGGGTGATGTGAGGTGCAGGGGGGTGACCTGAGGTGCAGGGGGGTGACGTGAGGTGCAGGGGGGTGATGTGAGGTGCAGGGGGGTGATGTGAGGTGCAGGTGATGTGAGGTGCAGGGGTATATGCGAAGTGCAGGGGGGTGCGCATACATCACACATGCACGCACAGAGTCACACATGCACGCACACAGTCACACATGCACGCACAGAGTCACACATGCACACACACAGTCACAGTCACACACACACAGTCACACGCACACACACACAGTCACACGCACATAGTCACACAGTCACACGCACGAGGAATTCACACCTAGTGCAAATAGCTAATACAGGGGATGTGTGCCGAGCACGCACCTTCAAAGTCAAAATTTATTTGCGTTTTGTCAATGAAATTGTATTTTGATTTTTAATTAAAACATCACAAACACAATTTCTGTGACAAAAGTCAAAGAAGTTTCACTTACTATGCGCGTGCACAGCACACACAGCTTTTTTTTGTAGTTGTGATGTGCTTTGAGACCCATTGGGAGAAAAGCGCTATATAAATGAAGTTATTACTATTATCATGGTAACAAAAGCTGTAAATGTAAAACATTGAAAAACAAATGAGCAAATTCATGTCAGCTTGTAATCAGATTTCTATGAACTTAATTATCCGTTTCATACTTTACAAAGTGGGTACTTTGCGCTAACGTCTTTTATTAGAGGAACGAAAAATAAAAACACAAAGGAGAACGCAGATATAAGATTTTGACCTGCACCTCTTCCAATGGGGGCTAGGGCTAGGGGTGCAGGGAGGTTAATACATTACCATAATGGCTATGCTTGTTACTGATTTTGTATATACAGTACCCCCCAACACACTAGTTCCTGCCTTTTCCTTGTCTATACATCACCCACCTTCTATGTCTCCCTCACTGGGTAATGCAAGCAGCCATGTTGCAGTGCATGCTTTATCCCCAGCTCAGCTTGCTGCCCCTCCTCCTCCCCCCACAGAGCTGGGAGCAAACCATGCACACAGGATGAGGAGGATCTGCACTCCTCACTCCCAGCAGCAGCAACACCCGCCAACTTTGCACCTTGCCACCGCCTCCTTCTTGCATTCAGCCCCCTTGTCCTGCTAAACTCGTGATTATTACGGGTTTCAGGGTTTCCCCCCCTCTGCTCCCCCTCCTCGCCCCCCCTGGGGGGTTGTGAGCCGCTGTGCACAGAGGGTGGGGGATTACAGACCGTCGGACAGGACCCCTAGATGTGTCAGCCTGTGATTTCTGCAGCAGGGGGAGGAAACAGATCAAAGTGCATGGGCCAGGGCTTGATGGTCAGCATGGAGTGAATGCAGCAGCACTAGCAGCACCACCTCCTCCTGCACCTCCACCGCTCCTGATGGCTGCTGATTCTCTCCTAGTTTGAGAGACACGGGGGAGGAAGGAGATTCCCCGGCTTGTTGTTATCGTTTGCGTGTCCTTTCTCTCTCAGGGAGAAGTAACTTATGTGAGGGTCTTGGAGTAAGCACAGGTAAGAAAATAAGCCCCTTTGGTCCTCCCTTTCTCACTGCACTGACTATGTATGTAATAGTTTACATGTATGATACGTCTATGTATGATAGATTACAGTCTATGTAATGTGTAATATATAACACTAAGGAGCACAGCAGCATGCTGATTGTGTGATTGTGTGTGTGTGTGTGTATGTATGTGTGTGTATGTGTATATATATATATATATATATATATATATATATATATATATATATATATATATATATATATAGATCTATATATATATAGATCTATATCTATATATATATGTGTATATATATATATATATATATATATATATAGGCATGTTGCTGTGTTCCTTCCTCTGTATTATTCCTCTTCCCTTTTGCTGTTGGGATCAGGAAATCCTCAGACTAGGCCATGCATCCCACCCCTTATTCTTCTGTCCTGATCCAGCCCTCCGGAAAACAACCTCCCTTTGGCCACATGGGGTTGAGGCTGATTCATGGTGATTATATGTTTGTAAGGAGAGAGGAGCTGGAGGTCAGTGACACAAAATTAGGGGCAACTTTTCTGCCCTGGTGTAACTTTGCGTTTTATACCATGTTGCCTTTGCTTGGAACAGCATCATATGGCCCTGCAATAGATCTTATAGACCTCAATGCGTTGTCGACTTTTCTTGCACTGGGCTGATTGTTTGCTGTTTGCACATTATTAATATTATCTTTTATTTTGTGCCAACTTATTCAGCAGTACAGTGTGGGAGGGAGGACAGTAACATTGTATAACATAAGAGTACGTACGTAGCGACAATAGGAAAGAGGCCCCTGCTCTGAAAAGCTGACAATCTAAAAAGGTGGGGAGTGGAGACACAAGGAAATTGTGTGTGGGAAGTTGGTCAGCATGGGTATACTGTAGGTAACTGAATATAAGTAGAGAATGGTATCGTGTTGGCCTGTAGAATGGGCAAACAAAAGTAGTGTAGAAGCAATGCCTATAATGGCTAAGGCTGCGTTCATTATAGTGCTGAGCGCGCGGCGCTTGCCGATTTTACTTATTGGAATCTTAAGGCTTCGGCCAGGGTGGCGCTGAGCGGGAGCGCTCACACTGGCCGCTATGAAACACATTGAGGCAATGCTCGGCGCTTAGCTGCTTGCAGAGCAAGGAAATTTAGAATTTGTCGTCCGCAAGCGCGTCGTGAGCGAACCAGCGCGCACCAAGACGGCTATAAATCTCCCGGCCGAACAGGGAGCGTGACGTAATCGCACATGAGCGCCATTGTTCTCGCTTCCTCTTGGCCGCAGCCTAATGCCTCGTCTAGGGTGGAAACAGGCGTGCTGGTGATCCAGCGCTGCGCCCTGCTCGTCCGGGCGATTCCTGCCCGGTTAGGTCCTCAAGTCTGGGGGCGCAGCCATGACATCACGGAGCTGGTTTGCTGTCATTGGGCGAACCGCTCACGTGACGCGCTTGCGAGCAGCAAAATCAATTTTGCTTGCTCGGCAAGCGGCTGAGCAGGCTCGCCTGCCCGTTCACGCAGGCCATTGTCGCAATGTGTCCAGCGTGCGCACGCCCGCTCGGCACCACCCTGGACGAGGCCTAACACTCACATCCCCGCTCACGTGGCACTTGCGGGCGTACGCTCTCCCAAGATTGGCGCTTGGGGAGACAAAAAAGAGAGAGAGAGAGTTTGAAGCGCACTCAACATGCCCCCACGCACGTGCTTGCAAAATAGACAGGACACCCGGTGCTCATGCTTGGAAAGTTGGTGACTTCACCGCTCTCAAGCATGAGTGCGGTCAGCGCCAGTGGAGACGCAGCCTAAGGCTTAGTCCATAGACATTGAAGCCGTGCGGAGGCGCGCTGAGGGAGAGCAGTGCTTTCCCTGGCCTTAGAGCGCGCGCCGTCCGTGGGCGTGTCTGGGGGGCGGGCCAGTGACGTCACGGAGCTGGTTCGCCCTCATTGGGCGAACCGCTCACGTGACCGGCCCTGCGCTCCCGTGACCGCCAAAACTAAAGATTAGGTAAGACACACGCTTCCGCAAGCGTGCGGAAGCGTGCGCGAGCCCCTGCTAAAGCCGCTCTCATTGCGGCTCCAGGGGCTCACTGTCAAGCAGCAGCACGCTTCAGCACGGCGCTGACCATGCCCGAGGCCTACTCTGTGCATAAAAAGTGCAAAGCTTTCAGGATCACAAAGGTCCCCTTTTCAGGCAGATTTATTTATTTTACCAAAAAGTAATAAGCTTGCACTCTTTAACCATGGGTTAGCCAATAGGTATCGCTTCTACTTCAGTTTGTTTATGTGCTACTAGGGTGAATAAAAGGAAATAAGTCAGAAGTGTTAGGTCACCTTTTTTAAAGGGTTTTGTTTTAGGGAACTTCTAAAGGTAAGGCTGAATATTCATAATTCTCTTGCCACTGCTCATCAGTACTAATATCCCCTCTCCCTGGGCTGACCGTGTCTGCTGCCCCCCCGATATCTGTATCATATTAGTGTTCTCTGCATTTTACAGTGTGGTTGTTCAGTGACTGTTTTGTTAGCGCTTTAAGGAAGGGAAATCCTTGTGCCTACAAATTAAACGTCACTTTGTTTACTGATTTTATATATATATATATATATATATATATATCAAGATCACACGTCACATTTTTATTGCCACGTAGGGCTCAGCAAGAAATTATATATATATATATATATATATATATATATATATATATATATATATATATATATATATATATATATATATATATATATATATATATATATCTCTATATATCCAGTGGTCGACAAATCACCAAAAAATCTACTCGCCACCTAGTACCACACGTGTGCTGCTTGGGCCAATAGGAGCTCGCCAAGATGTTAAATCCACTCGCCCGGGGCGTGCAAATGTATAGGTTTGTCGAACACTGTATATATCTATATTTCTTGCTGAGCCCTACGTGGCAATAAAAATGTGACGTGTGATCTTGACTCTGTCCCTAAGAGGTTAATTGTCTTGTGTGGGGGGGAAATAAAGCCTCTAATCCTGCTTTTGACCCTCTTCCACATGAATAGTCATAGAGAAGGAGGAGGAAAGGAATTCATTCATAAATCCCCCTTGGCCCCCCCCCCTTCCATTCTTGCATACAAGTGGGCTGCTGTCCATTCTGATGATAGCTGAGAACAACTGCTTGTGAAGAATCAGTGGCCCCTTTCTTCTCATTGCTTGATTGAAGACGACAGCAAGAAAATGTTTGTGTGCATGTATACACATATATATTTATAATGTATGCAGCTGATGGGCGCTCTAGCCAACAGCAGTTATAATAGGGTGCTCTGTAAACCAGTATACCAAAAAAATGAGCTGCTGTATTATACAAAATAAAGTCCGGATGACAGGCACACGCCAATTTGTAGATTTATGCTATTCCAATCAATGTTTCGGCTGCCAGCAGAGCCTTTGTCGACTGAAAAGGCTCTGCTGGCGTCCGAAACGTTGATTGGAATATAATAAATCTTCTACAGAATGGTGTGTGTGTGTGTGTTGATATATTATTGGGGAGGCCTTAATCCAGCAGTGTATCGCCAATGGCTGAAGATGATGGATATATAAAATTAGCCTTTTTGGTGGAGTCTTGTACAGGAGAGGAAATATTCGACCTCCCGGTTTAGTCTCGCCCAGAATGCTTGCCCTTCACAGGTGCTTGCTGTTGTTTTTTCCCTGGCTTCCAACAGGTTTCATTGGAGTTGCCAGCGGAAGTGCTTCCTCTTAGTCATTTTCCTGTAGTCTTCAAATTTCATTGCTTGAAGCTTTTGTTTATTTATTTGGGTTTATAATGCCCGGGCTCCCCACTTTGATACTACGTCTGGGTTTTAGGGTAAATAATCTCTTTCGCCATAATACATCTCAAACCTGATCTTGAAAAGTGAAGTATGCCAGATTGAATTGCAGTTTAGGGTTATAGTGTCTTGACAGGTATGAGTCAGAATAACGTGTGCACCATTGTTGTGGAGACCACAACGGCTTCAGGAAAGCAATGTATATTCTTCAGCTGCTAGACTTACAAAATAACTCATTCTGCCCTGTGGGGGAAAAGGGACGGTCGGCTTAACCCTTTCCCTGCAGAAGGGATAATCAAGTTTATGCTAAAAAGTAGTCCCCATTTATATGACCTAATTCTTTACCTAATTTTAAGTTCAAATGTGTTATGTGCAGCACAATTTTAAACAGGGATATTGGCATAATGTTTACTTTGCGTGACTTTTTAAATGAATACCTATAATGTTTAAAGCATATGTCTGATTTACAAGCGGCTTGTGCTTAATGTCCGCCATGTTTTTAACATCTATCTGTAGAAATTGCTCAAGCCCGTGAGTGTGGAAAAAAAAAAAAAAAATCTCTATTAAGTAGAAACAAGTTGATATATTCTTTACTTGGATTGTAATCTCTTCGGGGCAGGGTCTCCGTTATCATTTACAGCCGCAATTCTCCCCATTGTTTGTCATTTATTTACCCTTTATTGTGACTTTGTAAAGCACTGCGTACAATGTTGGCACTGTAAAAATAAAATATGTACCCCACAACCAGCTAGTCGGGCAATAACGGAGTTTGTTTTACCCCTAAATCTGTCAGCTGCCTGTGAAATTGGGTTCCGTGACTTCCAGTCTCCCTAGATAACCCTTTAGTCTCACCCCTTGGAGTTGTGAAATGGCAGAGGGGCATATACTGCTGTTGACGTTGTTGCAAGGTTAACCTATTTTGGCCGAAAGATTGAACTACCTGACCCATACCTATGAGAAGAAAACACATATAGAAATGAATCAAATAATTTGTTATATTGAATGTGGATTGGGGCTTCTTTTACCGTTCTATACTGCTGTTGAACCGAGTCCTGTCCCAGAACCATAGGGGCAGTAAATACAGGCCTTTCCATATATAGTATGTAGGCCCTAGTCCTAGTCGCTGCTCCTGTCCACTAAGCCAGGGGTGCGCAAACTTATTGAGCTGCGCCCCCCTGCCCGGGAGCCGTGGCGTTCGCGCCTCCCCCCCTCTCCAATGACTCGGCGTCAAATGACGTCGCGGGTCATGTGACATCACGTGACCCGCTGCGTCATTTGACGCCGCGTCGCGGAAGACCTGGCAGAGAGCAGGTAAGTGAGTTACAGAGGCCTCACGCCTCCCCTGGCATTTAATTTAAATGACGTGTGAAAGAGCGCGGGGCCTCTGTAACTGCCCGCGCCCCCCTAAAAATTCTCCCACCGCCCCCCCTCCCCCCAGTTTGCGCATTGCTGCACTGAGCCATCATGGACAGGGTTAACCTCATCAGTAAAAGACTTCAAAGACCTGGATATCTTCAGCACCTCCCCCCTGGATCTATGCTGTGTAGGTCTATTTGCTGCTCCAACTGTGTTCACCTCAGATGCTCTTAGAAACAATACCCAAGTCGAGTCCCAGCAAAGGTGGCAGCCGTTCGCTGATGTTACAGCTGCTCTGTTATTGGTCTTGGGTAAAATATTTCAGCTGTAAATTGAAGCATTTCCATCTTCACACTTCACCCTGCACTCAGCACTACCTCTGCACAATCCCACTTCTTCCCCAACGCCAACAAGCAGCTCTGCTTCTTCTCCCCCTGTTCCTTTTTTGTTTCCACTTACCCTTCCTTATAGAATGTAAGCTCCTACGGGCAGGACCCTCCTTACCTACTATAACAATGTAAGTTTACGTCTGTCATTTCATTGTTTTCATCCTCCAAACCTATTGTACAGCGCTATGGAACATGTTGGTGCATTATTAATACACAATGATAATAAATAATCCCCCAGGCACTGGAATTTGGTTGCCTACTCCCATAGTGGGGAATCCCTGATTATCTGCCTACTTGGAACTTCCTGACTTGCACAACTGTTTCATATGTTAAAAAGTCATGTGGAATTTAATTTCTAAATCATTTCAAGTATAAAAATGAATTTGAACCCTCTCTGCCTGCACTTCAAGACAATGTGAATATTTCTTTAAACACTTGTAGTAATGGTGACCTTTTTGTTGCGTGTTTGAGTTTTGTTTTCTGCCCTCTGAGAAACATTTACGGTTACACCTTGTTGATGTTCTGGCTTTGTGCTTTTGTTTCCGCCCAGGCTGTGTTTGCTCTATGCTTGGACGCTTGGCTTTTTTCCCTCGCTCATTGTGCAAGATTAGTTATTCCCTTTGACTTGACACCTTGTTAACCTTTTTTTATTTTTTTATTTTTTTTTTTTAATGTGAAATAGATTCACTTTTTTTTTTATCATTTACTTATTTCCTTGCATTTAGAATAAATTTCAACATATCCTGCTCACTGGCATTTGTAAAATGTCTGCACATTTTTCTAGAGGTAAAATTAATTGTAATAATCGTGTATGGCATCGCTGACAAATTCCTCTGCAGTTTTCTGGTGCCAAGAAACATTGGTGCTGTGTAAAACAACTTTTTCACAGCCTCTCTCAAAAAAAAAATCGCATTTCTATAAATTTCGTGGTTTGTAATTTTCCCGTGTCCCTTGCAAATTTCTCACAGCTGCATTCTTTGCTTAGCTGTGTGTTCACATTTGATATTCTGAAATATTTGTATTTCTATGGTGGTAGCGGTTGCTGAAAGGCAATTGGTCTTAACATTTTCATATATAATGCTTAAGCGAATGTTAAACATCATAGAAAAGCTGTTATGTTGTTTTTTTCCCTTTATTTATAAAATATTTTACCAGGAAGTAATACATTGAGAGTTACCTCTCGTTTTCAAGTATGTCCTGGGCACACAGTAAAACAAATAATACATGGTTACAAGTACAGTTACATAAATGAACAAGGTATACATTATATACAAGACATTGTGTGCACAGTTAAAGAAAATATATATTATGAGCGCATGAAACAGTTACATTCAGTCTTGTAGGTTTATTTTTTTAAATCTGACATTCTGCTTATAAAAGATTCCACCTTTTTAAAAGATGAAACTGAGTGACACAGGCCTAGTTCACACTGCCTGCTACGCGACGTGCACACGCTTACACGTTCGGCACTCTTTGAGGCTAGTGGATGAGAGTTGTCACACTAGAAACTGCTTGTAGCTGCAAAGTACAGCGTTGACGCTGCAACATTTTGCCGCCACAACCCAAATTGAAATTTCGGACTGCAGTCTCGTCACGTGAGCTGGTTCAGCCAATAAAGGCGAACCAGCTCCGTGACGCCCCCAATCGACGCGAACCCAACTCCTGCAGCTAGCTCACAGATCGCTGGGCTGTAGGAGCGCGGCGGAGGCGCTCACAGAAGCGCGTGGTCGTAGCAGGCAGTGTGAGCTCGGCCTTATATATGTATTTGTTGCACGGCTTTATACATTGTTTTTAAAACTGCACTCCACTCCAGCCTCCTTCTTTTGGGAATAGTCTGAACAATGGAGTTTCCTGAAGTAGGACTACATAGATTCTATACCAAAAGACCCATTGGTTAAGAATGAGGAATTTGTCTTCCAGGATGCCAGCTGGAACGTTTCCTGTTTGTGTGAAGGAACAGTGACCATTTGTCAGCAGCCATTTTAACCACCCCAAAAATGAAATTACATTGGGGGAGGGGGGAAATATCTGCTGTACAGAATGGCTTCTGGGGGCAAGAATGCAGTCGCCATAAACCTGGTGACCACCAGGATCAAGCAATCTTAAATAATAGCTCAAATTGGAGCAGTGCAGCTTTGATGAGTAGGTCCAAAATGACTCTCTAGTTTCCATGGCACTATTACATTCATGCTGGAACTTCCCTCCCTTTTCAACCCGTCATTCAAGTTTCTTGTTTGACTAAACCTGTTCATGCAATCTGTACTGCTCTGCTGCTTCTGATCTGTTGGGTAGGAAGGGGAACTATGGGGATTTACATATCATGTTTGACCCGTGGTAATCCACAATGTGAGCCTTTTTCATTTCCCAACTGTGGTACAAATGGGTCTTTTGAGAAAAGACAATAAAGGTGGAAGATAAGGATGGGTCTTATTTGATAATTATCAAATGAGCGAAATCTCGGCTGTGGTTAGAATGCGTTTAGGTAAATCAAGGTTGTATTTTAGCAAGATGGCACTTTAACATGTTCTTGGAGTGTATATTCATATAAAGATATTCAGTTGGTGGAAACTGATAATGTTTAAGAGTCAATTATTAACCACCAGTAATGTGACCCGGTATCTGGGGAAGTAGTCGTAGCTTCTCGTTCTCTCCCACGCTCAGCTGTTGTGACTTCCTATTTGCCCACATGATGGGGATTTTAATACCAAGAATTATCTCGGGGACCAGGGATCCCTGCATCTAAAATTAATGGTTTTAAAGCTCTTTTTAAGCTCTTATATGAGCGTGCAATAGTAAACTCCGTAACCAGTGTTTCAATAATGCGGTGAGTATATGCAAATAAGAAAATGACTCACTCGGTGTACCGTGATTTTTTGGGTACTGTCAGTGTGCTCCTCCAAGCGAGATCAGCAGAGAAATGGAGTAATCAGGCAGTGCAGCTGCCTTGGAAAAAAGTGTAAACCGGAGTGCTCTCTTCCCGTACAAAAATACTTTAATGGCACCTAAAAACAGCAAGAGAAACCTCTTACGCGTTTCACGCGGCTAACCGCGCTTTATCTACAAAATGGGAATTCTGTTTGGAACTGATTCAGGGAGAGGGAAATAAGGCAAAGATAATCTGAAGGCCAAGGGTGGCCATTGAGAAATGATGCTCTGCTTTAACCCAGTCATTGCCACGGTTTTCAGCAACGTTGCAATGAACTACATGCCTGCAGGGTTAATATACTCTCGGCAAGGGAAATACACCCCAGCCTTTTTCCTTCAGCACAGTGTTTGCAATGGTTTGTTTTATTGCAGCACGGCCTGGTTTAATGCCCACCAATTCTCATTGACCTGTTTTGTTTTTGTTTCCATACAGGAGGGATAAAAGGGGAAGCAACCAGGTTGCCTTTGTCAGATATGCAAAGTGGACGACACTTGTGTAACACAACCTAAAGCAAATAGATTGACTTTGTTCTTCATGCCCTGAGAGAGGACACATAACCTGCAGCAGTAAATGTATTTAGACCTCTCTGGGGCAGGTTTTTTTTCTGTTGTGAATAAGTCTACATGAAACAGTATTCAACTTATGTGATGGGGACTTAAGTGATAGAATTACTGTCATTTTGTATACCATAATCTTGCATGAAAAGTTGAATTGGCTCCAGGTTCTATTTTTCACTTGGTGAAGAGTTAAAGCAGCAAAATTTGAAAAAGCTTTTATTTTTATTTTTTTGTGTTAAAAAAAATACTATAAAACTGATTTATTTAACTCCTAATGCCATTTTTAATGATTTTAATTATTATTATTATTTTTTTAAATGTAGTGATTCTTTGTTTGCTACTGCAACCATTTAGAAAGTCATATCCACTTCCTCTTTTGAAACTGGCTCTGAAATGCCTATTTGAAGTCTGCCCTTTGGCAACAAAGTATCACAAACTGATCTGTTGCTGTGCTCCAAACAGCTGACTGTCTATTGCTCTGAAAGCAGTACAAATAATGTGTTACACTTGGTAATATGATGTTACATTGTGTGCCTAACAAAATGAATGCAACATAATGTGGATTCTTAGGCCCGGGCCATAGAGGGGTGAGGAGATCCGAGCCGCGCTGAGGCTCGCCTGCTGAAATCTGCACGATTTCATGCCCATGCAGGCGAGCCAGCAGGCGGGGGGAGACTGAGGGAGGCGGGGCAGTGACGTCGCTGAGCCAATCGCCCGTACGCACTGAGGTCGACGTCGTCGGCGCCGACGTCACGGCACCGTGACGTTGACGCAGCTCCGCGCTGATTGGATGTTATCAGCCGACAGCGAGCTGAAAAACAGCTTGGCGCTCGGCTGAAAACTCCAACTCGTCAGCACGCCTGAGGATGCTCGCGTGAGCCCCCTCTAAAGGCATCCTCATTGAGGATGCAGGGGCTCAGCGCGGAGCGTCCGCACGGCTCAGCACGGCCTGTCCTTCTATGGACTCGGCCTTACAGATGTATAGCAGGAGCACCAAACGATTGCTGGCTTAGGTAAGAATGTAGCATTATACATGGTCACATGGAGGAATGTACTATTGCTACTTTAATATATATAAGTTACTGCTCTTCTGGTGTGAACATTGCTCTGCAAACTGTAGGAGACAGAATTGCGTTTGAGACGGTAAATGTGGGTGTTTTGCTGTATTACACCATGTTACGTTTACATTCATTTGAGCGTTGAATTGTTTCTTGCAGCCCTTTGGCATAATGGGTCTGGCAGTTGTTGGAAAGTAGAAGTTTACCTCTGGTAATGCACTACTGTTGAGCTGATAATGCTTCATAATACGTGCCAAATTGTTTGTTTTTTGTTTGAAATCCAGAGAATCTATTGTCACAATTTTATAGTGTGTTCATGACCTTTTGTCTACTCAAGATTCCAGTATATTTTGGAACATACCTTTTTGTAATGTTTTAGATTGCTTTGCTGCATATATCTTTTTAGAAACATTTACAAAGTCTGCTTAGTTGGTGTCAGTTTCATATTGTATTTGTTGCAGCATAACCATTACAGTATAGGACATTCTTGAAAAATTAGATCTCTCAATGTATTATTTCCTGGTAAAACGTTTAATAAATAAAAACATGGGGTGGGCAAATAAAAAAGGCAAATCTGGTAAAAGAGGCGGGCTGACGTGGCACTCAAACCTTCTCCCCCCACCTGTGTGCCTCTGTGTAACACGTACGCGCGCGCACACCCACACTCTCCTCCCTTCCTTCCCTCACACAATTTTAGGCGCTCAGGATTTTTCCATCCCTGACCATTACATCCCCAAAATATATTTTAGTTTTCTTAAATAGATAAATCCTACATGACGTGTTCCCGGGACGTGCAGCGCATAGAAGGATCCTCCTGCCATCATAGGCTAAGGTTACATCAATGTCCGTTCTACATGTGCTATGCATGCAAAATGTATCATTCTTTTAACATATTCATTGTTTGAAAACAATGGATCTGCCTTCCTCCAGCTGAAGTCCAGTTATTAATAAAGTGTGTGTAATGGAATGATTGTGTACTTTCGCGTTTGAAAGAGAGAACTTGAATTGGAGCAGGAGTGGAGTGTGGATAGCTTTGCCCTTGCTTGACCCTGTATTGGAGCAGGAGTGGAGTGTGGATAATTTTACCCTTGCTTGTCCCTGTATTGGAGCAGGAGTGGAGTGTGGATAACTTTTGCCCTTGCTTGACCCTGTATTGGAGCAGGAGTGGAGTGTGGATAATGTTACCCTTGCTTGTCCCAGTATTGGTCAAATGAACAGTGACATGTTGCACACCATTTAGTAAAAAAACAAAACAGTATTACCGGTGCTGCTGGCTCAAAGGGATACCTGTCACAAATATCCAAGCTTGAACTGTGAAAAGGAAAGATCCAGCGCTCCACGGATTTGCAAAAGTATCAAATTTATCGCGCCATACACAACGACCGTTTCGACCTTAGTAGGTCTTTTTCAAGTGAAAAGGCCTTTTCACTTGAAAAAGACCTACTACGGTCGAAACGGTTGTTGTGTATGGCGCAATAAATTTGATACTTTTGCAAATCCGTGGAGCGCTGGATCTTTCCTTTTCACTGTCCCTGTATTGGAGCAGGAGTGGAGGTTGGGTAACTTTGCCCTGGCTTGTCCCTGTATTGGAGCAGGAGTGGAGGTTGGGTAACTTTGCCCTGGCTTGTCCCTGTATTGGAGCAGGAGTGGAGTGTTGGTAACTTTGCCCTGGCTTGTCCTTGTATTGGAGCAGGAGTGGAGGTTGGGTAACTTTGCCCTGGCTTGTCCCTGTATTGGAGCAGGAGTGGAGTGTTGGTAACTTTGCCCTGGCTTGTCCCTGTATTGGAGCAGGAGTGGAGGTTGGGTAACTTTGCCCTTGCTTGTCCTTGTGATTCCTATCGGGCCTGGATTAATGTGAGGGCCCATCTCCGGGAGGAGGAAAATGAGGCAGCAGAGGGTGCAGTTGTTTACCGCTCTAACAATCACAAGTTTTAGCCTGCCCGTTAGTATCTGTGTCTTCTGTAATCCTTGCATAGTTAAACCATGTGTTAATATTCCAAGACTAACTGGAAGGAAAATGTGAAACAATATAAAGAGGAATTTGAGAAGTGGAAGCCTTATTACCGGGATATTTTTTGGGGGGAGGGAGTGGTTGAGTGATTTGTCTAAGGAAGAGAGAATACATCATATGATTCATTTTTGTTTTTAATTCCTTTTTAGCAAGGCTTGCAAAAAGCATGAATTTTCAAAGGTTGCAAAGGCGTAACATAAGCTGCCTGAACTAGAGAAGTTTGATAAAGTTAATGTTGCCTTTTTTTGTAGTCCATAACATTGCTTTTCCTCTCTCCTTCAATCTTTGACTACTTTCACTCTGTTTACCCACCAACACACCATCGCCTCTGTTTGATATAGTACTCTACTACGGTATATGCAGGGGTTGAAACATATTCTTCTGTACAACGGAGAACCGCAGGAGCCATTTATCCACTGCAGGGAAATACCACAGCTGCTGCAGAACCTCTTTAGAAGCAGTACTGTTAATCACAGCTCTGCAAGTCGCCTCCCACAATGCCTTGCATAGTGCTGTAACAGGTTATACAGATTGTGATGGTAGGCGTAAATATGGCTCTTGCTAATTAAGGTCAAGCCTGCCATTACCCCTACCTGTCAATAATACACTGGTATTATGTTATGTGTATTATAATGTATTATGTCTTAGGCTGCGATTATACCCGATCCGGGAGGGCGCACGCGCTGCCTTAGGGCGATGCACATGCCCGAAGCCTGCGACAGGGAGGCTTGGCCATGATGTCACGTGAGCGGTTCGTTCTCATTGGCTCGTTCTCATTGGCTGAACCGCTCACGTGACGCGGCTGTCGGTCGGGAAAATTAATTTCTCAGCTCTGCTCTAAATTCGCTTGCTTGGCCGTCTCGTTCGCGCGTGGTCACGCACACTTAGTGCGCGTTCAGTGGAAATCTTTTGTTTTGCCGTCGCCCGGCCGCATTTGGTATAAGCACGGCCTTAACCTGGTCCCATCACCTCAGGGACAGTGGTTAATTTTTTTTGCAAAAGTGACTGTTACCTTTCACTGTAGCATTTTGTATGTTACTCTTTTTATGTTGCATCTCTACCCACCAATCGTGCTGGGCATGTAGACAGTACCTGGCCCTGAATGTTTCAATGATGTGGGTTTAGTGTATAAAAAGGGGTTGAGGGAGACCCCTAGCAAGCCATCAGAGTTGCAGATGTTATTGCTGTTACCGAAAGAAGCTGCAATGTCCACTCCTGTGCTGGTGTCAGGCCTGGAATCCTGTTTCAGAGGACATTGCAGGAAGAGAAGGACAGGGGAAATCTCTGCAAGGAGGTCCCTGCAACCAGGTCGGCAGGGTATCCCCAGTTTTCCCCGGTTGGGTATGTGTTGTCTGTTTATATGTCAGTTGTGGATAACTTTTTTTTTCCAATAAATTAATTTGATAAACTCTTGTGTTTCTGTCTGGCGAGTTGATCCCTGGTATTAGTCCTGGTCTCCCGTGACACACATGTAGCAAGACTTATGGTTTGTCTTGCCGGGGCAGGTCTCTCAACTGTGGCCCGGAAGGATTCACATTGTGGGGGCGGGGGGGCTGGATTCGGAAGCATGGCGCCCCCCCACCTCCTGAAGCGTGATCGCAGCAGACACGGTCCCCAGTGCCGGGTTCTTTTGCTTTCTCAGCCGCAGTCCTGGGGACGGAGAGTCTTGCCACATATCTGGGGCTCAACGTCAGCAAGCTGGTGAGAGCGCGCTGCTTCCGAATACTTTTTGCTAAAAAGCTTCTGTTGGGTTTAATGTTTTGTCCCTCCTATGACTAAAGTAAAACATGGTAGTGGCTTGTTTAATCACATGTAGGTAATTGGTACCTCTTTGTTCAACTTTTAATATGTCCGTAGGCCTAGTAACTGAATGCATTGGAGTATTTTGATAATGTTTACCTAATCCCTTTAGTGATGACTACACTTCCATAGCTAATTCCTTTTTTCCATGGTGTAACATCTATCTATTTTTTTAATGCTGAGTTCATGAAAGTGATTATAGTAATTGTAACATGCTGAAAAGTCCTGTAGTATTTATATGGGCACTTATATGCAGTCAATGTCCTCTCCGCCATAGACCGAAGGAAATGGTCAAATGAAGTATATATGCATTCTGAGGCTTAAATAAGAGTTTACAATTGTTAGCACACTAACATTTGTATTATTAAATGAATGTTATGACTAATAAGCTGCATATACATTAGTACATATTGGTGCTGTTGGTTCACTCTGCTTAGATTGTAATGCACTTTTAAAAGGTTTTCAGGAGGAAAAACTAGTCCGGAGCAGCAATTGGTTATGGTGCAGGATCCTTGAACAACACCACCATGTAGTAAATTCAGTTTGAATATAGATTCTAGTTGCCTAATCCATTGCTTACAGTTCCTCCACTATCGCACTGCTTTATTTGCAACCTTCAATCTTTACCTCTGGGGATGCCCTGCTTCCCAAGATGCAATTATTTTACCAGTGCAATTACTGGTGTTTCTGAAGGGGGTTTCAATGGTCGTCCAAAGTCAGGAAACAATGGTGGTGTGGCGTCCTATTGGCCCATGGGATCTGCAAGATTTGCAGGCCATTGTGTTTCACTGATCACTACACCCAGTAAGTATCTCGTAAGTAATACGGTTGAACTGCAGAGGACTCCCTAGTTACAATGCTGTAAATAGACATTTAGACAATAGACAAGGGGGTGGGTGGTTGGCAGGAGAAATAGACCAGACAACATTTTTTGCTTTAAGTCATTTCTTGCCTCATTGAATTTGATATATATATATATATATATATATTAAATTATTATTATTATTTATGTTTTTGCTTCTTTGTCAGTAGGCGAGGCCTATATTGAGTGCTAACCGTGATTTTCTTCAATGTTAATAGTTAATAGGGTGTATTTTCTAACAGATCTACACCTCAAGGAAGCATTGGTTACACTTTAAAGCATAACCTTTATGAACCTTTGCAAACCTGCAACCACAACTTATTTTTTTTTTTTTTTTAATCTTTTTTTGTTAACAATTGGAACCAGGGGGTCATCTACATCTTAACCATGTCAGTTTTTGCTCTGGGGACAACCCAGTTCCTGAGATTACTGTCATGTGATGTCACATCACATTGTATGTATTTATTGTATTGTATGTCTTTTATATAGCGCCATAAATATACATAGCGCTTCACAGTTGTAATACATGTTGTAATCAAATAAATAACAAATATAAATAACAGGTCATGGGAATAAGTGCTTCAGACATAAGAGTAACATTAAGGAAGAGGAGTCCCTGCTCCGAGGAGATTACAATCTAATTGGTAGGTAGGGGAACGTATAGAGACAGTAGGAGGGAGTTCTAGTAAGTGCGTCTGCAGGGGGCCAAGCTTTATGTATCATGTGTCCAGGATTATCCACAGTGCTATTCATATGCTTCTTTAAGCAAGTGTGTCTTAAGGTGGGTCTTAAAGGTGGAACTAGAGGGTGCTAGTCAGGTATTGAGGGGAAGGGCATTCCAGAGGTGCGGGGCAGTCAGTGAGAAAGGTTTAAGGCGGGAGAGGGCTTTAGATACAAAGGGGGTAGAAAGAAGACTTCCTTGAGAAGAACGCAAGGGTCGGGATGGTGCATAGCGAGAAATTAGGGCTGAGATGTAAGGAGGGGCAGAGGAGTGTAAAGCTTTAAAAGTGAGGAGGAGAATGGAGTGTCAGATGCGGGATTTGATCGGAAGCCAGGAGAGAGATTTCATGAGGTGAGACGCAGAGACAGATGTAGGAAAGAGTAGAGTGATTCTGGCAGCAGCGTTTAGGATAGATTGTAGGGGAGACAGGTGAGAGGCAGGAAGACCGGACAGCAGGAGGTTACAGTAATCGAGACGGGAGAGAATGAGGGCCTGAGTCAGAGTTTTAGCAGACGAGTAACAGAGGAAAGGGCGTATCTTTGTGATATTGCAGAGGAAAAAGCAAAAAGCAACAAGTTTTAGAAACATTTTGAATGTGAGAGGAGAATGAGAGAGCGTAATCGAGTGTGACCCCTAAGCAGCGTGCTTGGGCTACTGGGTGAATGATCGTATTTCCAACAGTAATGTGGAAGGAGGTAGTAGGGCCAGGTTTGGGAGGAAGTATAAGGCGCTCTATTTTTGCCATGTTAAGTTTCAGTCGGTGGATGGCCATCCAGGATGATATTCCAGAGAGACATTCAAAAACTTTGGTCTGTATAGCGGGTGTAAGGTCAGGGGTTGAAAGGTAAATTTGTGTGTCGTCAGCATAGAGGTGATATTTAAACCCAAAATATGTTATTAGGTCACCTAGAGAGAGTGTGTAAAGAGTAAAGGGAAGGGGTCCCAGGACAGAGCCCTGGGTTACCCCCACAGAGAGATCAATAGAGGAGGAGGAGGTGTTAGCAGAAGAGACACTGAAAGTACGATGGGAGAGGTAGGATGAGATCCAGGATAGAGCTTTGTTCCGAATACCAAGAGTATGGAGAATGTGGAGGAGAAGAGGTTGGTCCACGGTGTCAAATGCTGCAGAGAGGTCGAGTAATATGAGCAGAGTGTAATGACCTCTGTCTTTGGCAGCATGGAGGTCGTCGGTGACCCAGCGTCGCCTGAAGCCGGCTGAATTACGGTAAGTGAGTTACAGAGGCGTCGCGCAACCCCACGGTATTTAATTTAAATGCCTTGGGGAAAAGGGCGGGTCCTCTGTAACTGCCGTGCCCCCCCCCCATAAAAAATTTTTTGCCCCCGGCCTAGGATAAGGGCACATGTTCTACAAGACAGAAAAAAAAATCTATACAGTCCAATTCTTTCCTCTTGCTATTTATGTTATGTCATTTCCCAGAGTCTCTTGCTGCAGTGGGAGCACTTTATGCTAGGAGATAAAGTTGAAAAGCAGGGTTGCAGA
The DNA here is from genome assembly GCF_040206685.1 of Ascaphus truei. NCBI lineage: Eukaryota > Metazoa > Chordata > Amphibia > Anura > Ascaphidae > Ascaphus > Ascaphus truei. The sequence continues at coordinate 135,192,624 of NC_134484.1, read as the reverse complement.
CCTGTCCCAGCCATGTGAATACGGGGCAGGGTTTTTGTCTCTTTTTTTTTAGCCACCATAACTTTTTTTTAAGGTGTGGTTGAAGCCTATCCCAGTTTCAAATTGCAAAGCCAGTATAACCAGCCTCACACTGAGGATACCCAAAAAGTCGAAACAGCTGTCTGTGGGTAAGTTTACTGGCTATGCACTTAAACCCAGGCTGTGCTGGAAAGCTGTGCAATGCAGCAGGCATAAGCTTATAGGGGTCCATGCCAAAATGGATTTGAAGCAAAGGTGATTGTGTGCATATTTGCATGTAATTTCCCAGAATCCCTTGCTACAGTGGAAGCACTGTATGCTAGGAGATAACGGGGGAAAAGCAGGGTGCAGTCCTGTCTGAGATGTGAATGTGCTCACAAGTGGTATTTTTATTTTCTGTTTTGTATGTTGGAAATCTGTTTTTTGTCGAACAAGCCGAAGAAGGGATTCTATAGATGCTAACATAGAAATGTGTTGGGTTATGAGTCTGTTAGGATTGTCACAAGCCATTCATTATAAATCCCAGTTTGTCATTGTTCACTACCATACTGTATATCAGCCTTTCCAGGCGATAAATGTAAAATATGTGCTTTGGCAATGAAAGGAATAGTAAATCTCTAAAGGTAATTTTTTTTTGTTTTTTTTTAAATAGACTTTATTGTAATCTTCTAATAGGTTTCAGGTGACAGAGAGCAGGATACAATACTAAAGGTACTTTTAAATACACCTGTCATCATAACAGAGCACTGTTGCAAAAGCTTTCACTGCTGACTTCATCTTGGAATAATGTTTAGAAAGAGTGAGTATTTGGTGCACTTCCAGTAATACTGTAAACTTGTCGACCTAAACTTGTTTCTAATGAAAACCAAAAAAACAAAATCGCACTAGACTGCCAAAAATCATGGTTACCATGAATCCCCAGCTGTTGTGTAAAGAAGATGACTTTCTGCTTTCAGTAAGATCTGCATTGTTATTGGATCTTAAAGCAGCAATACTACTTATCAACTTTATTTTCCCTTTTCTTATTTGTAAAGCATGTGACAATGTACAATTCTACATTCTTACCTAAGGCCGCGCTTATAGTGCGCGCGACGGGTGACGTCACCCGTCGCCGCAAGCGAAAGTTGTAATTCGCTTTGCGGCGATGTCGCGGACGACCAGGGCATTGATTGGTTCAGAGGCTGTCACATGTGGTGACAGCCTCTGAAAAATCAAATTTGACCGGCTTTCAAATTTCGCGTTGCGCCTACTATAAGCGCACTCGACTGCGGCAATACATTTGTTTTCGGGCAGAGTCGTCGTCACTATAAGCACAGCCTAAGCTGGCAATCGTTTGGTGCTCCAGTTATACATCTGTAAAAATCCTGATTGTGTGCCTAACATAATGGCTGCTTCAGTCAGGTGTCGCTCAACAGCTACAATGTATCCTTATAAATACCAAGGTAACATTATCTATTACAGTTTACAGCTCAAACTGCTGGGAACATTTGCAACAAATTATCCCAAGCAGGAAAGGGTTGCACTGCATCTTGCATCTTGCACTGCTTGGGAGGTGGGCTAAAGTCTGCTATAGAAATCAAAGAGTGCTTTAAAACGTATTCAAAATGGCATTGAGATGAATTTAAAAAAAAAAAAAAAATAAATTAATGCAGTCACTGTCTAATAATACAGAACTGATTTATTTAAAAAAAGGAAAAACATAAGATATCACGTTTTGCTGCTTTAACAACAGCCTTAGCATATTTAGCCTTTAATTTCAAACGAAGGATGACTTAATGTTGCAATTAACTGTAGTGTCAAACCATCCAGTCCCTTTTTCTGGAAAGAAACTCTGCCAAGCTCTCTCGCTTCCTGTTATCTTGAACAGACATAATTGCTACTTTTATAAGGAAAAAAATGTAATGTTCAGGCAAATGAACCACCTTTTTATTGCTGAAGGCTTTGATTCTTTTGTGGACGGAAATCCAACCACTCGGTGGAAAAATAACAATGTCAGCTCTATTTTTTAACAAGGCTCACACTAACCACTTGCAGATGGTTACTGAGAGAATTTTGTGCAGAAGATAAAAATGTTGCACTTGGTTTCTTGGTATCGTGGTAGGTGGCTACATTGGATTATGTCAGTGGTGGGCAACTCCAGTCCTCAAGGGCCACCAACAGGTCTGGTTTTCAGGATATCGAAGACTGCACCACCTGTGCTGAAGCAGAGATTCTGAAAACCTGACCTGTTGGTGGCCCTTGAAGACTGGATTTTCCCACTCCTGGATTAAGTTGTGCTTTTCTTTGATCATGGCAAGGGCCTTGTTACTGAAAGATGCTAAAACTCCCTTTTGTATATTTTATGTAAGGGCTGAACTTAATTCAGCCATGTGGAGTTGAAAATTGGGGTGGTCTGACCAAGTAACAAAGGTGGATCCAAGATGCCAAGAACAAAAAGCATGTTTTCCCTACAGTTGCTCAATGAAAACGTCCCAAGATTTGAGCATAGTCAGATATATTTGCTCAACGTATCTGAAAATTCGAAGTGGCTGCTATCGGCTGAAAACTCCTATTGACTTCAAGTGGGGGTTTTCAGCCGATAATCACCAGAGTCGCCGCTTTAATGCAACTTAAATTGTGCTTGGTAAATCAAGTTTGATGTTCTGTTAAGTTCTTCTGTTCTCCGTTTACTTCACGTTGTGCCTTCATCTCTCTGCTAAAAGTGGATATATATATTTTTTTTCCCGGATCGATTATTTTTATTTCAATATCCTTATTGCGTACTGCACATGAAGTATTTTGAATTGCCAATTATCTGAAAACGTATAAAATGCAATATTGTATCACAGCTATGGGGTTAGTCACTCTTCTGTTTTCCTTGTGAGCTGCAGTGTTGGCAACATTATCATAAATTGGAAAAAGTTGCTGCCTCTCCTTATCTCAGTTCACAGGAGTGGATGCTCCTCACTCTTGTACAATGCTGTGATCTGAAAAACAAGGTATCTTGTGAGCACTCAAGAAGCCAAAACAAACAGTATGGCATTTGGTCACTTCCTTTCCAGAGGAGTGATGCATGTTTTGTGTGTCCTTGTAGATATTTTGAAAGAATACTGACTCAGAGGGTGAAAGGCCAGTAGCACACAGCTTGTGAGTCAGTTTGAGCACAGTTGCTAATGCTTATTTGTGCATGGTACCCATTCCTCACACATCATATCTATATATATATATATATATATATATATATATATATATATATATATATATATATATATATATATATATATTTCTCTCAATCTCACACCAATGGCCGTGGTCAATTTTTTCACATTTGTTAAAAAGCTCCCCAACAAAGAAGACATTTGACTGTCTGAATCCATTAGTGAGGTTATTTTTAGCATTGTTTACGATACCTATCTCACAGTACTGTACATAATGCCATTACAATAGACCTTGAGCTAGTCATGTATTGCCATGAAGCAGTATTTAAAGCTGCAATCCAAGCAATATCTTGCGTGGGTTTTTTTAAATATAAATGACCAAGAGTGTTTTGATTTTTGGTACTATGAGAAAGTACTTGTATCATTTAAAAAAATAAATTTGAAATTACATTTTTAATGTATTATAATGTAACAAGCATTTTTTTTTGTTTCAATAGCAACCATTTACAAAGTCACATCCCCTTCCTCTTCTGAAACAGACTCTGACACACCCGTTTGGGCCTGCCCTCTCTCTAGCAGTGTACCAATTGTATCTAGTGACTGCCTGGTCACATGATCTTCCCCACAGAACTTTGCATCTTTGGTCTTCTTCTGCTGCACTGACAGCCATTTAGTGAACTCCCAAGCTGAGTTTTCGCCGATCGATTGGCAATTTAGCTAATTACTCATTGTATTGATGCACATATTAGTAAGGATAAAAAAATAAAACTGGACTGTTGCTTTTAAAGCGTGATCCTAGTAGATGCAGCTTGGCAACTCCACCTTCATTACGCTCACAAAAAAGTAACATTTTTACATTTATTGCGAACAAATACATACAATTACAGACGGCCATTCAAATAGTTGCAAAACACAACAATATGTATACTCTTCTACCAGCTTGTCAATGATAATTCTGTAAGCATATTTAATTATACCAAAGCATTAATAATAAATAAAATAAAAATCTAGTGTTGTGATGTTACCTTTAATAACAACTTTCGTTACATAGTCATTTCATGTTTTTGTTGCCTTTCATCCTGCTTCAGTCCTGTTTCCACGTTGTGTTTACAAAAAAAGCCATACAAGCTGGACAAATGGAATAATAGTCGATTATATTTCAATCCTTGAACAGTTAGATTGAAGAACTAGGCACAAATACTGTATAACCATCACAGCTCATAACTATCAAGCCACTGCAGGACACCTCAGCAGTGCTGCCAACCAAAACATTAATCGGAACATGTTGATTACTTCTAAATCTATCTGCCAGGATAAACGTTCTATAAAAAGAACATGCACAATTGCAAAAAAAAAAATATATATCTCAAGTCTTGGCCAATCCTTTGTGGAGGCAAAATATATCTCGCCAGGTATTTATAGGAGTATAGTGACCCGCACACGTGCCATACATTTTCAACAATTTGGTATTAAAAGTAGGGGCTTGGTATTTTATTATTTTTTTACCACAAACATTTGCAGAAGTTTCTTTTTGTGGAGATGCCTTATTGAATAATGGTGAATTTACAGAATAGTGAAAAACATAATTCTTTCCTCAGCATTTTCTGGATATATTTGTATTACTGCTTGTGTTGGAGGGGAATTATTTAATGCTGCAATAAAATAAGTTTTACATGCATACTCCAGTCCTCAGACGCAGCCTGTTCATCACTCCAGGTAGCATCCCTCTCTCATTCAGTTTCGCGAGACTTGTAGACAGCGCGTAGGTGTGTGTGTACATCTGTGTGTGTACATCTGTGTGTATCTCTACGTATGTGCATCTGTTTCTATATCGGGGGTGGCCCACTTCAATCCTCAAGGGCCACCAAAAGAACAAGGTTTTGGGGATATCCCTGGTTCAGCACAGATGACTCAGTCACTGCCTCAGCCACCTGTGCTGAAGCAGGGATATCCTTAACCCCTTACCTGTTGGGGGCTCGGAAGGACTGGACCTGCTCTATATGTATGTTTTGTATTTGCCCCACAAAAGATTGCTTTCTTTTGCAAATTATTTGAGTTCATTGAAGCGAATTCCCATTATTGGGAGTTACTGTATATATGAAAGTATTTTTCATTGAAGGGCAACTGGATTATAGCTCTTTTGCCCCTTTAACCTTTTGCTTGAAAGACAGGCGGTGGCACCACGGTGTCAGGCCATTTAAAGAAGAAATACATGGAATGTCCTGCTTGGTAATTAATGATAATTACTTCTTGTACATCTAATATCTTAATAGTTAATATCAAAACAAGAGCATAACCATGTTCTGTTCTCGCTGGTTTTTCATACAAGAAAAAGCCCTTTAACAACAACAAAAATTGTAAGTAAAAAGGTAATCAAAAAAAAACAAATCTTAACATTTCAATCTCTTGCCAGGTGGGAGTTTAAAGTCCCTTTCACCGCAGAAGGCATTGAATAAAATGGTGTGTTCACACCTGCTGTTGACATTCCTGAGGACAAATGTCCAAGGGATGTTACGAGAGAATGTTCCTTGTGGATTGATCTCAAAATGTAATGCGATATATCTAGCCCCTCATCCAACCACCTAAAATTGAGGGTAACGTTACATGCCTCTGTCACTGCCATTGCTATTGGGAATTGTTCTATAGTAACAGGCGGCGCCCTAAATGTCAGTCTTTAAAATACCGCTTGGGAGAAAAAGCTCTTTAAAGGAGCACCTGTTAACCATGTAGTTCTAGTCTTTTTCCTTCTGGGTATTAGGAAAGCACAGGCTTTAAGTACCTGAATTGCTGTTATTCAGTATTTCTGCAACTTTTTTTTACTGATACAAGAGGAGATTATGATGCATGTTTATTTATTTATTTTCCCCCACAAATACTTTTAATTAGAAATATAGTAGTATTTCCTAGCCGACCTATATGTGTGTTTGTAGATTGCATCCTTTTATTGGGAGAGATTTGAATTCCATTATATTGAGAATTGTATCACATCATGCCTCAGGGTTTAAAAGAGCAATTCATGCGCTTTTTTAAAATGTAGTTACCCTAGGTTTGAAGTAGGGGGTCTCCAGAGCTGAACCCCATTAATTTCAGCTCCGGAGACCCACTGCTTCCAGAGATGCAGACCTCGGAAGGTGGTGCCGGTATCATGGCCAAGTTTCTCTGTACCTGTAGCTCGGTCACACGAGCCAATAGGAAGCTTCACCGGATGACATCACGGCTTCTTATTGGCCCGCAGGGAATGGGAGCCTTGAGAAGCGTCCATTACACGATCCCTGCCAGCCGAGCCGGAGTGGCCACTGGGACCTACTACGGAGGTAAGTATATCTGGAAGCAGGGGGTCCCCAGAGCTGAAATGAATGGGGTTCAGCTCAGAAGACCCCCTGCTTCAATTTTATGTTATTGATGCGAAAAGATGTTTAGTGCACATTTAATGCCACAACAGCCTCTTGCAACACTTGACATATAAATATGTTTAGCCCCTTGAGAGGCCCAAGATGTAGTTAAAAAACACATTTTGTTTTGCTTGGGGAGAGGGCAGGATGCATTCTACACGGATGGCGAACCGTAGGGGGATGACTCCCTTCCATCATCCGTGACAGAGCGTTGACGTGATCACTCAGGTGCCGCAACCACTTCAGCACTCAAAGGGGATAAGGCAAAACATTTTGTATTTTTTAATTTTTTTTGCTTTACAAATGTGTTTCAAATTCTTAAAGCAAAAATACGAATGGGGAAAAAATGGAGCGCTCCAGTTTCCAATGACACCATGGAGCATTCTAGGTAAAACCCTCTTTGACTCTACTAACCGGATGATTTTGACAACAGTGCCACAGCTGTCGCCTTGCGTAGATTCAAACCGTGACATGCCTTGTTTTGGGCGAACCTGTTGTAGCAGCTGTACTGCTGTTGAGGCTTTAAATATGACATTAAACTTGCAGCACAGCTTCCGCAAACTTCAACGTATCTGCTAACACTTTGAAGTTGGTAAATGAAGCTTTCTTGATCATTGGTGGATTCTTAAATGCCTCATTGTCATGCACTTTCTGAGTCAAAAATCGCCACTACCGTATATGCACACTAACTGTTAACGTGCGTGTTTACATACTAAATGGCTGTAGACGGCTTTTCTAATTAGACGTAATCCTCTTAACTGAGAAGTCTCAGGATAGTTTTTCTGGGCACGGTGCTAAAAATAGGTCCACGGCATATCCCAGGTACATGAATCTTGTCTGCATAGAAACTTTGTATCCCACATTATGGGGGGAGATTCATGAAGCACCAAAGCGTGGGTATCGCACGCCGAGCCGACGTTGACTGGCATCAATGGTAACACTGGATAGTGATGTGAGATCCTGAATTGGTGCTTACTGGATCTCCGCCTGTGTTCTTTTGTAGGCTGTAGTACTTTTTATTGAAAGTGTACGTTTTTACTAAGTGGTGCTATTCTAGAGGAGATGTTCTGGTTCTGGAACATACCTTACAGCTTATTGCTCCAATACTGTAAAGAATCATTTGTTCTAAATCTTAGTACACAAAACATACACTCCAAGCACGTACAAAAACACAACATGCGTTTGCCTTTGTAAGGCCCGGGCCATAGAGGGGTGAGGAGTTCCGAGCCGCGCTGACGCTGAGGCTCGCCTGCTGAAATCTGCGCGATTTCATGCCGCAGGCGAGCCAGCGGGCGCGATCGGAGGCGGGGGGAGACTGAGGGAGACGGGGCAGTGACGTCGCTGGGCCAATCGCCCGCGACGCACTGACGTCGACGTCACGGCTCTGACGTCACGGCGCCGTGACATTGACGCAGCTCAGCGCTGATTGGATGTTTTCAGCCGACAGCGCGCTGAAAAACAGCTTGGCGCTCGGCTGAAAACTCCAGCGTCTCAGCACGCCTGCGGACGCTCGCGTGAGCCCCCTCTAAAGGCATCCTCATTGAGGATGCAGGGGCTAAGCGCGGAGCGTCCGCACGGCTCAGCACGGCCTGTCCTTCTATGGACTCGGCCTAAGAGTGCTGTGTTGCATTTTATTATCTGCAAGCTCAATGTATGGGGCTGCTGTATAACCGTGAGCCATAGTAGTATGACACTACTAGAGAGAGAGAGTGTATCGCTGTGCTCCGTACAATGACCATGCTGAAATTAACGGGGTTCAGCTCCGGGGAGCCCCTGCTTCCCGAAGTACTTACCTCCATAGGAGGTGCCGGTAGCGGGTCCGGCTGGGCTATGGGGAGCTATCGCAACAGCGGCTTAAATGTCCCCCGTCACGCAGACCAATAGGAAGCCGCGATGTCATCCCTTGCGGCTTCATATTGGCCCGCGTGACCGGGACCTTTAAATCTGCGGAGCTGCTGCCGGCACCCACTATGGCGGTATGTATCTCGGGAAGCAGGGGGTCCCCGGAACTGAAATGACGGAGGTTCAGCTCTGTTCTGATGCTTTCACAAGCAGTTTTCAATGTTAGTGACTGCATTTCATTGAACTTGTTGTGGCACCTTTTCTAATGGTTTGCTTTACAAGGCTTTCTAGAGATCACTGCTCCTTTCAAAGAAGAACCCCGAATTGTGGTGGAAATCTGCACTTTAAAACAATTTCATGTACAGACACTTCAGTTCTGGATAGGCTTGGGGTACTGCATCTAAAGACTGCAAGAGAATAATTCTGCATAAAAATAAGAACAGTTAAGTTTGTTATATTTTTAAACGGGAGAATAACCTTTCCCTCGACCTCCAAGATGGTGCCCCATCCAATGATCTAATTTATGTTTTATAAAAATAATTAGTATTGTATGTGAAGTATAACTTGTCATGCTTTTTGTAGTCAGGCACTGGGCCTACATTTTAAAAGCAGTGAAGCAAAGATGAGTAATGGTTGGCAAGGTTTGACAATTCTTTTACTTTTATCACAATTCTGACTATGGCCTCAAGTTTTTATGTATTTATTGGGAATTTACAGAACATGATTGTCTTCACTGCAAACTTTTTTTTTTTATGTTACTGCTTACCCTCAGGAAGACGCAAGCAATAGTGTGGCAAAGCATGAATCCTATTTGTGTGGGGAAAGAATCCACCCAAAAGGCAGCTGAAAGCCCCTTGAAGGTTGGTACTGCCAGGGAGAGATTATGCATTCTTGTTTTAGCTTCTCTGCCAGTAACATCAGGACAGATGTTCTTAATTATAGTAGGGTTTAGTTTGCAGTTGTTTTAATGTAATACAGTATTAGGAGCTTTTCTCAGTTAAGACCCAGCTTGGTGACTATCAACCTACTTAGAAAACCCAAGCCACGCCACATTTTAGGAGTAAACAACGAATCTGTGCAGCCTAGCTAATTTCGACCAATCTTTCGGCAAAACCGGTATTCAACATTGTTATTAATGCTCTATGAATGAAAGGCTTTCCATACACGTGCATGCTAATTTGAAATAATGATATAAATCAGCAATCGGCGGCAATGATGTGTCCTGACACCGAAAGCTTGTGTTTATCACAGACTTGGAAGCCATTTAAATTGACCATATCTCTTGTAAGCAAAAACAAAAACCGAATAGAAACTCTTAAGGCCTGTAATATAGTGCGCGTGTGCGCTACAGTGTCAATTAGAATTGGCTTTGTCCATGCCTGGCGTTCTATACTTCAGCTGCGCGTTGAGCCGGCAGATCGGAGGAAAGACCTGGAAAGTATCTTTTCGCGCTGCTGCCGTTGCACGTCACGCTCTATTAGCCAATCACAGTGAGGCTGCAATTACTTTGTATTTTGTGTCCTTTCTGAACTGCTCCAAATAACAATAAATTTACAGTTACATCTTTCGTGCCTGAATTTAATAGATGGAGATTTAAAACATTTGGATGATCTGGAAAACAGATTGAGAAAAACTAGCTGAATTGCGCATAGGTTCGCTCCTAGGTTTCCATTCAAATTACAACTATTTTAATCATTAAAAGTTTTAAAAATGACAATACACTGCAAATGTTTTTTTTTATTAAGCACTTTACAACCCGAGTAACCCCTCCTTCTTCCAGATATCAGTAGTTAAAGTAAACCATGGTGAGTACGTGTCATTATGCTGTCGCTCACAGCACAGCACAGACCTGTACACACACAAAGTGTGTGATGCACGAGCATTAGCACACGCGCGCTAGCGCGCCAACTATAAGACAAGCCTATAAGTGCAGATTGTAAAATAATACAGCAATTAGACCGGAGTCTATGTGAAGGGGTTTAAAAGGTCAGTGATAATGCAGCTAGTGATAGAGAGGGCAAATAATGGATACCAGTATAGGGTTGAGAGAATTCTCACCGGGTGTCTGCCTCAGTTCTCAGGCTGCATCCAGGGTTGCAGCAGCCGTGCGAGGCGCGCTGAGGCTGAGGGAAAGCGGGTGCTTTCCCTGGCCTCGGTTCGCGCGCCATCCAGGGACGTGTCGGGGGGCGGCCAGTGACGTCACGGAGCTGGTTCGCCCTCATTGGGCGAACCGCTCACGTGACTTGCCCTGCGCTTCCTTGAGCGCTTGAAACTAAAATATTGGATAAGACCTACGCTTCCGCATGCTTGTGGAAGCATGCGCGAGCCCCTGCTAAAGCCGCTCTCATTGCGGCTGTAGGGGCTCACTGGTAAGCGAGAGCGCGCCTCAGCTTAGGCGCTGACCATGCCCGAGGCCTTAGGCTAGGGTCCCACTGTAAGCGCGCCTGGCGTCCTGGCGGCCCATGCACAGCGCTAGACTGCGGTCTGTATGCAGAGTTCTCAGGCGCGTGGGTGGGCGTGGCCATGATGGGGGCGTGGTCTAAGCGGGCTGTGCAGTCTCCCTTTCACTTCTCTACCACATACTGTAGACAGAGTTACATGCACAGAAGAGGAAGGTTTTTCAAGAAGCCATAATCCTGAAGCGTTTAAGAATTTTTATAGTGTGCCTGAGCCTTTTTTAAACATCTGAATTTCAAGTCGACATGAAAGTGTAAATCATTTCTCACAGGTGAGGTGTAAACAGCCGCGCGTCGGGAGAGCAGGGACTTTGTTCTTTTTTCCTTTTATTAAAGGGCTTCTTCTGTGAGAGATTACATTCACTTTCTGCAGGTTACAGATCCACCCCCCTCCCCTGTGCATGCCAGGCTGCCGGCGATCTCCCCTCTTGATAGGTGTAGGTGACGGAGTGTCTCACGTTTGTGCAGTAAAAGTTACTGTCACTAAAACACTCTGCAGGACACTGACTCAGAGTTTAAGTGTAATTGTACCAAATCCAAGGGACAGGAACCAAAGCACAATAAAGCAATAGGAAAAGATCTTACACTCAACCATGGGCATAGCTCATATAAACCTTACAGATGCGTTCACCAGGGCTGTACTGCTGCTTTAACAATACAACAAAATTCTACTTCATTACAAAGCTGTTGAGGAAGGATACACCCCCATGCCGACGATCTCCCCTCTTCATTTGCTCCCTGGCGCACCACGTGACGCGTCACTGCACAGGATCACCATCTGGCTGACGCGTCGCAGGGAGCCGGGGAGCGAGGCGCCACTGGAGACAGCTAGGGAGGAGGAATGGGGCTGGTGGGAGGCGCACACGCGGCCTCGCACACGCCGCCGACTGCAGCGGGGGCCTAGCCGTAGCCCCTTGATTTAGACTGCAGTCGGTGCGGAGTAGCATTACGCACGATTGTGCACCGTCATTTATGGTTCCAGCTGATCTGTGTAGATCAATTCTGCTGCTCCTCCAGAATCACCTCCACAATCCCCAATGGCACCCACTCGATCCAAAGTAGCAAAATTAAGAGGTGAATAGATCAAGGTACTGCCGCTCAGAGGAAAAAACGGAGGAAACTCACCAGAAAAATTAGGTAAAATCAAATTATTAAATTACATGAATTTTTTTTTTTAGCTCCTCCCTTGCGTTTCACGCCCCCTGTGGCGCTTTAAAAAAAAAAGCTGATAAAGCTCCACATGGGGTGTGAAACGCGTGGGAGGAGGAGCTAATTTTGTTTAGTTCATGTTCTTTTATGTAGTTTTTAATAAATTGATTTTACCTCATTTTTCTGGCAGCACCTTGATCTATTCGCCTCCTTCATATCTCTTGCAAGACCTGGTCAGTCCTGTTGTGCAGGAACACTAGTGTCAATAGGGATTGTGGATTTGCCAGTATATCAGGAACGTGGCTTTACTTTTCAGCAGTTGCCCGTAGCAGAGTTTGCAGGGATTTTTTTTAATACTGGTGACCAAGATAAGCAAGAGCTGACAGCTCAGCCATAACAGGGATTTAAACAACATTTACAGAGGCTTTTCTTTCCTTATATTTTCAGTTGTGATTTTAATAGCTTTGCAAGACAAGCTGAACATATTGTTTGCTAGTTTGCGGGGCAAAAATGGTTTAGTGAATTTTAAGCCAAATTTGCCACCAACTAATTGTGTGTGTGGTGTGTGTGGTTTGTTTGTGTGTGTGTGTGGTTTTTATTTGTATAGTGCCATACTTGCACATATTGCTTTACAGCAGTAAAAGACGCAACAAAAGAATGAGATGAAATGCATGCAGTACAGTGAATAAGTGCTTCCGACCCAGTGCTAAGTGCTTTCTTCACCACAACACAATCTTAAACACAGCAATTTAAAACAATCCTTGTTTTCTGTTTGCTAGTACAATGAAGTAAACACAATCAACAGAATATTTCAGGATTCCACATGCTCCCTCCTCACCTGCTTATCTCCCACATGCTCCCCACCTACTTTACCTGCTTCTCCCCCTCGCATGCTTCTCCCCCTCTATCTCTTCCCATCCCCTTCGTTCCCTCCCTCTCTCCCTTGACCCTTAAAGTATATCATGTTGCCGACCACTGCTCTCCGTGTTCCCACAGGGTTTAACTGCATTGTTCGTTTCAGTTTCCAGGTTAGCCCCAAATAAAGTATTCATGTCAAGGAGGACAATATGGCCGCCAAGTCAGTAATTGCAAACAAAAGGGAGGAAGGGAAGGCGTGTCTCCATCATAGTTGACATATTTGGTAATATGGGCATCCTCCAGAAGGATTCCACCAGTGTTTGTGTGATGGATATTGTAAAGCCAAGCTGGGGGGTGCACAATAGGGGAGAACATATGTGGCGTGTTCTATTGACCTCTCTTTCTAAAAGAAATCATGAATTCAAAATACAATTCCATGTTTGCAGTGATCGGGTTAGGCCTCGTCCGTGGTGATGCAGCGCTGGCGAGTGCGCGCGCATGCTGCGCGATGAGTTACATTACGGCAATGAGAACGTCTTTGCTGCGTGTGTGCGCGAGCGTCGGCAGGAGCTATGCTTGTAGAGACAAAAAAATTGTCTTGGTAGCATGACGGCAGGGTCACGTGAGCGGTTCGCCCAATAAGGGTGAACCAGCTCTGTGACATCACTGACACGCCTGCCCATCGCGTCTGCCTGCAGGACAGAAAATCTCTCCTGCTACAGGCTAGCGTGACGCCGCGCAAACACCATGGACGTGGCCTAAATTGCCAGTGCCCAAAATGATATTTTTAAGGTATTTCACCAGGAGACAGGATACGTTCTTATTCTAATCTCTCAATTCTGTGAAATGTTACATAGTTACATAGTTACATTGTAGATGAGGTTGAAAAAAGACGTACGTCCATCAAGTTCAACCTATGCTAAATTTAGACGGCAAATACTTTATCCTGTATCTATACTTACTTATTGATCCTGAGGAAAGCAAACAAAAAACCCCAGTGTCATATCATCCAATGATATCTCAGAAGGGGAAAAAGTTAATTCCTTCCTGACTCGGATTAATCCCTGGATCAACATCCTTCCCATGTATACTTATTTAGTATATCCCCGTATACCTTTCCTTTCTAAACAGCAACCGTTTCCTGTTTTGCATTGGTTTGGCTAAAACAAAAATGTTCAAATGCTATTTAAATGCTATTTAAATACTGTATGATCTTTCAAAAAATAAAATGCTTTATAACTCGTCCAGAATCACTTTGGAACTGTTACTATATAAATGTTCGATTAGCACAATCCCATTTTGCATTGATAGAAAGTAGATATAGAGATAAAATATAATCTATATATGTCTTGCCTCTGTTACAATTCTAAGCCTTGGTTGTCAAAGTTAATGAAGACATTTAAAATATGTTAATGTTACATAGCAGATTTTGTTCAATTTAGTAAGACTCAAGTGTTTGTTAAGCGGTACTGGAGCTTTGAAAAGTCACATTTTAACAAGTGAACCACATTATGCTTGAATTAAGAACTATGTAGCAAATCAAGCTAAGATTGCGCTTTTGCTTCCAAATATATTTCTAGTTGTGTAGTATACGTTTCTGATCTTTTTTTCTTTTTCTGTAGGTATCATGGGGTGTATTAAAAGCAAGGAGGACAAAGGTCCATCTATAAAATACAGAACTGAAAACAAGCCTGACCCTCTGAGTGCACACAACAGCCAATATGGAGGTGACCCGACGCTTCCAACCCCGTCCCCTGCAGTCAAAGGACCATCAACAAACTTTAACAGTCATTCGATGACACCGTTTGGGGGGTCATCGGGGATGACGCCTTTTGGAGGAGCATCATCTTTGTTTTCATCTGTGCCAGTTCCTTACCCAGGCGGGTTAACAGGTAAGCTGGTATTGTGCGTATTCATGCCTGAATATTGCATTGTCGGCTGTCCCTAAAATATAGGGCTTAGAGGTCAAATCCCTAATAGCCGGCCAGAAAACAGACTTTTGTAAAGAATGTAAACGTCTAATTGGCTTCCTTAAATAAATCTATCAATAATAGCAGGGAGTTGGCTGCTTTTATTTTTCTGGAAATGTATTACAAGGTGAATTTCTTAGGGGCCCCTGTACAGGGAAGTGTTTGTTAATCAACTGTTTTCTTTTACCCTTTTCCCCACCCTGTTCCCCACCCTGTTATCAGAGAACTAGTAAAGATAAGACGGGGACAGGTGGCTATGGCTGTGCAAGCATTTGAAAACTAGAAACGGGCGAATATATGAGCGCTCTTAATAATGGTTTAATCTGGGATTGTGAAATAACTCCATTAATAAACTTACAATGAAAAGAAGACATTGTGTAAGCACTTGCAGCACACAAAGTGACTTCAGACTAAAGGGAGAAATCAAACTCTCAGCTCACCATGTTCACATACTAGCTTTAGAACATTATTAAAAATACATATACAGTAGATGTCAGATTCAGGTAAAAAAAGCATTGTTGTGGGGAGAGGATTGCGTCTCTCTCATGGAGCGGTCAGATGTGCTCCCCTCTTCCCTCTCTTGTGGGTCCGCGCTTCTTTCTGCATCAGAGCGTTGGGAACAAAGTTAGGGAGGAGGAGGGGAGCGTTTGGCAGCTCTGTGAAGGACCACATGCAGCAGCTGCATCCAAGCATACATGATCTTCTCTTCCGTGACAGGCAAGGACCAGTGACCTGTACCTCCATTCCTACCTCCTCCTTGGACT
This sequence comes from Ascaphus truei, assembly GCF_040206685.1. Lineage (NCBI taxonomy): Eukaryota > Metazoa > Chordata > Amphibia > Anura > Ascaphidae > Ascaphus > Ascaphus truei. The sequence goes on along the minus strand of NC_134484.1, from coordinate 135,177,038 downwards.
ACATCTTTACCACCCACCCCAGAACTACACTTTAAACCCTTTGCAAGTCTGTCAGTGTGTCCTGCCCCTGAGAAACTCTCTTCCGCTTGCTCAACATCTCTGCCCAGCCCCCCCAAAAAACCTTTCCCTCATTCAACACACCTGCCACAAACACACCTCTGCTCAACCAATCCCTTAAACGCTCCCCGTCCCCCAAAAGATACCAACCCTTAACTCAAACTTCTGGCTTCTAAGTTTTATATATTTTTGTCCACCCCTGCCCTTATATAACCCATAAACAGGTCACTGGCAGAAGAACATTTAATTACAAACACAGTAAGCATTTTATATATTTATTGCCGTTTTTAAATGTAAGACATCTGGCTGCAACACTAGTCATGGCCACATTTTAATAGAGAATTGAAGGGAAAAAGAGGCTAGTTTGATATGCCATTTAGATTTTAGAAGGCATCGGGGTATTTAACTTGCTAACAATGTTTGTCTATGTTCACATTTATTGAGTGGTCCAATGAATTGTTACTGTAGTTTTTTATTTTTTTTATTATTTTAACCGTTTAACCGGTATGTTTAAAAAAATATATATGTATGTATATATATATATATATGTATATATATATTTATGTGTATATATGTATGATATATATATATATATATATGTTTTTATATATATATTTATTAATTTTAAACAAATTTGTTTACGGCTTACTTATTGATTACCATCCTTCTACGAAACCTTATTTGTCAACCATCAATACCTTTCAGTTGTTAATTACCATATAGCCCTGAAACTATCATTTGTCCACAGAAGTTGTTTGAGTAAATCACCCAGTGTCACTAACCAAATGACCTCTCCTGTGCTTATACATGATCTGCAGAAATACAATATGTGAACTTGGTTTGAATTCTATTCTGACCACCTGGTGACCTTGGGCGGCTCCGTTTCTTTCTGTGCCACAGGAGAATGGAGGCTGTCTGTCTCAGGGAAGAATGGCAGAACCATTAGATGTGGCGTTCTAGGTATTCTGCAGCGCAATCTACCAAACACCCAATATTGGTTTGTCAATTTGATCCAAATATCCTCAGTTGAGAATTCAGGCAATTTTGTTTTTGAAGTACTGTTTAGTGACTTACATTAACTACACAGACAGAAAACAACCTAAAAAAGCTGTAACAAAATTCATGTTGGAGTAAAATAAAAATGATTAGGAGTTTGGTGATGTATTTGCTTCAGTGGTCCTGTGTAGACTATAGAGATGTTTGAAAAGGTGGAGCTTGGTTACTCCCAAGATGTCCGCGGTTGCCAGCAAACTATTGTTGTGCAGACAGGTGGAGGGTGTTTAGGGGTCACTTTTTTTTGTGTCCCATAAACAGAATAAAGGCAAGTTATGCATTTACTAGTTGAAGGAAAAATGAGATGTAAGAAAACATTACAACAAAAAACAGACAATTGTCTGTTTTTTGTTGTATACATTTAGCCACGACCACTCCTTTTGGCACACACACACACACACACACACACACACACACACACACACACACACACACACACACACACACACACACACACACACACACACACACACACACACACACCACATAGTATCCACACACACTTTTAATTGTGCTACAATCTCTCACATTTCCACACCTACCCACACCATTTATAGCCACTCCCACTCCACACACACCTTTTTGTAAAGCACTGTATATACTGTGGGCTCTCCATTCATTTTTATTCACACAGATACACACACACTCTTACATCACTTGCTTTCAGGAACCTTTTGACACCTCCAGCCATAAACACATCCACACCGGGGGAAGGACCAGCACAGATAACATTCCAATAGACACTGTTTATAGTATAGCTTTTGCTTGCTTCATTCATTGTAACATCGCCGGAAGAAGAGATCAGTGTATCTCGAAAGCTCGCACAAAAAAAGCATTTCGTTAGCCACAGAACGGTATCATCTATTTATTTTTTGATTATTGATGCTCGGCTAACACGGTACTGATACCTCTACGTGTGTGTGTGTGTGTGTGTGTGTGTGTGTGTGTGTGTTTTTCTCCTTCCCCTGGAACTGCTGTGTAATCTTTGTACAAACTGCACCCTCGTTTCCGACCTTCCAAAACTCACCTAGAAACGCCTCCCAGCAGCCGTTCCACCTCTCGCATTGTTTCTGTAACACTGATGTACGTTGGCAACATAAATGTTCTATTTTAAGCACGGAGTACATTCACAAAGCAGATGTAAAATCTGACATTGTCGATCATTAATATTGAGTTAGAACATTTCTGCTGCGAATGGAAGTAGGAAAGGTCTTTTTGTATTATTGTGTATCGAATGTAAAAAAAGGCCCAAACTATTTGGTTGTATTGATCACTTGGAATGAAACATTTTACAATGTTTTTTTGTTAAGGCCATATAAATATTTTCCATGTATATTTCAACATTTTTGTTCTTACCATTACAATATGTTGTGTTTTTAGGTGAGCCAATTTAAGCCTATAAAAAATAACGAGAAAGTGTCCATGCTCACTAATTATGCATGAAAACATTTATATGTAGTAGTTCACATTAAAATAACAGGCAAGTAGATATGTTCTAGGTGTATGTTATCGGATTCACAGGAACTGCCTGGTTTGGTGAGGGAGGGGTGGGGTAGCTTTCTCGTACCAGACACTTCCTTAAGGCGTAGGGAAAAAGTCAAGGGAAGCACGTCATACGAAACAGCTGCAGGCTAAATTATTATTTAAAGCAGCAGTACTTTTCTCATTCCTCCTGGCGTCTCCCAATGTTGTTGCAGCTTTCTATTGGCTCGGCGAAATAACGGCATATTACTTAGCTTGTGATAACACACTAAGAGAGTCAATATACTCTGAAATGATGGCCCAAAACCCCCCCCATTGAATTGAGTGGGGGATTTACAATCGTCCGCTTTGGGTATATTGAATTATGCCCTAATTCTTATGAAGCCCAGGATAGATCAGATTAAAAAAAGATAGAAATTTGCTTTGTAAGTCAATGTTGGTACTGATTGCAGCTGCACAAACTTTCTTACATGTGTGTTTGTGATCTTCTCCATAGGTGGTGTTACTGTTTTCGTGGCCTTATATGATTATGAAGCTAGAACCACAGAAGATCTTTCATTTAGAAAAGGTGAACGGTTCCAGATAATAAACAACACGTAAGTGATCTCAATAGACTAATTCCATTATTAGATTTATTTAGATTATTAGATTAGAAGTACTTTTACCTCAGTCTAAGGGGGGGTAATGGTAAGGTTTCTTTTTTGTGAGTAGGTTCAAAGTATGTTTTATTCATATACTAGCTGAGAGACCCGGCGTTGCCCGTGAGTTAAATTTCCCGCTAGGAGAGGGGGGGGAAAAGTGGGGGGAAGTGGGTGGAGAGGGGGGAAAAAGGGGGAGGGGTGGGGACAGTGGACAGGAGGAGGGGAGGGGGGGGATAGTGGATGGGGGGGGATAGTGGATGGGGGGGGATAGTGGATGGGGGGGGATAGTGGATGGGGGGGATAGTGGATGGGGGGGGGATAGTGGATGGGGGGGGGATAGTGGACGGGGGGGGGATAGTGGACGGGGGGGGGATAGTGGATGGGGGGACTGTGGACGGGGGGAGGGGGACGGGACAGTGGACAGGAGGGGGACGGGACAGTGGACAGGAGGGGGACGGGACAGTGGACAGGAGGGGGACGGGACAGTGGACAGGAGGGGGACGGGACAGTGGACAGGAGGGGGACGGGACAGTGGACAGGAGGGGGACAGGGGGGAGGGGGACGGGGGGAGGGGAGGGGGACGGGGGGAGGGGAGGGGGACGGGACAGTGGGGGGGGAGGGGGACGGGACAGTGGGGGGGAGGGGGACGGGACAGTGGGGGGGGAGGGGGACGGGACAGTGGGGGGGAGGGGGACGGGACAGGGGACGGGGGAGGGGGACGGGACAGTGGGGGGGAGGGGGACGGGACAGTGGGGGGGAGGGGGACGGGACAGGGGACGGGGGAGGGGGACGGGACAGTGGACGGGAGGGGGACGGGACAGTGGACGGGAGGGGGACGGGACAGTGGACGGGAGGGGGACGGGACAGTGGACGGGAGGGGGACGGGACAGTGGACGGGAGGGGGACGGGACAGTGGACGGGAGGGGGACGGGACAGTGGACGGGAGGGGGACGGGACAGTGGACGGGAGGGGGACGGGACAGTGGACGGGAGGGGGACGGGACAGTGGACGGGAGGGGGACGGGACAGTGGACGGGAGGGGGGGTGACAGTGGACAGGAGGGGGGGTGACAGTGGACAGGAAGGGGGGTGACAGTGGACAGGAGGGGGGTGGGTT